>NC_088372.1:23318106-23340606 GCF_034508935.2 Berghia stephanieae | reverse complement strand
TATAATATACCAAGAGTACATTGTGAATTATGGTTCCAGACTTCTGGGACACGCTGTATATTATAATATACCAAAAGTACATTGTGAATTATGGTTCCAGGCTTCTGGGACACGCTGTATATTATAATATACCAAAAGTACATTGTGAATTATGGTTCCAGGCTTCTGGGACACGCTGTATATTATAATATACCAAAAGTACATTGTGAATTATGGTTCCAGACTTCTGGGACACGCTGTATATTATAATATACCAAAAGTACATTGTGAATTATGGTTCCAGACTACACATAGTTTTGTGTGTTGGTCCGTTATACTTCCGGGTGGCAATGTTGTGATCTTTTTAGCTAGTCGCACACTATCTATCAAAACGATTACAATGATCAGAGATGTTTATAAACAACCAACTATGTTTGTCAGAGCTCTTATGAAGGTGTGTCACGAATTTCATGTTTTGATTGGTCAAAAATCTACTGGTTAATGCACCATACACTTTAGAACGAGGCCATTCATATAGATAGAATGCGCTTGGCCAAGGAGTTCACAACATTGCCATCCGGAAGTAAAACGGACCAACACACAAACTCTGTGTAACCATGAACTTTTATAGTCTGGTTAATACAGTTTAGTGAGAACAACTCACACACGCGGATGGCAAAAACAATAACAAAGGCCTGAGTGACGTCATCTGCATACTATATATAAAGGGAAGAAGCAACTCACCACAATGACAGAACATTAGCACTATAGATAGTATGCGCTTGGCTAAGAAGCTCACAACATTGCCATCCGGAAGTATAACGAACCAACACACAAAACTCTGTGTAACCATGAACTTTTTTATACTCGGGTTCATACAGTTTAGTGAGAAGTACTCATAAACGTGGATGGCAAAAAACAATAACAAAGACCCGAGTGACGTCAACAGCATTTTATCTATAAAGAAGCAACTTACCACAATGACAGAACTTTAGTACTGTAACTGTCTTGAATTGAAGAGGGATTTATAATCTTCAGTTTTGCACGAAAAAAAAAGACGCTCGTTGAATATCTCATAGTTGTATAAATCTACTGGTGAAAATCCTGTGCTGATTAATTCGTTTTGTTTAAACCAAAATTTAAATCATGTATAACTACTATTCATGATGTGATACAACGTGGTATTTGATGTTACGTTGTACGTGATTCTAAGGGTGTCACTATAACTCTATGATATTTTTTTCCTTGTAAATCATCTCTCTGATAAATATTTGTTATTTTGGATGTATAATGTAAGCATTTAAGTGTATTCCTCTTTGTTGGATTTTGTTTTTATGTCCGGATAGGAATTATAGGTGATCTCAAGCTAATTACATTGGTGGTATGCTCTTTAAATATACATCTGATCCCTATTTGTTCCCAGTTCCCCTATGTCTTACTTTTTCTTGGGTGCTTTAACTGTAATTCTAGAACTTTTTACTATCCCATTCTCTTCCTTTTTACTGGCGCTGATATAACCTAAATGTGTTACAAGCGCCGTAAAACCCTTAAAAACAAACAAACAAACAAACAAACAAACTATAACTCTATAGCTAAGATTGACTTTTACATTTTCAGTATGACAAATGCGAGAGCGACTTAGTTCTGTTTTTTGTTGTTTTGTTGTTTGTTTTTTTTTTTTTCCCCACAAGGTTAAGTTATTATCCCTAATCGAAAATGAAAACGGCAAACGATTTATCCATTACCAACACGTCGTGTTTCAACCTCATACACTTGACAACGTCTTCGTCAAGTGATGATGATGATAATGATAATGTTATAGGTCGTGTCTTATGTTGTCACTATGCTGGTTGCATTGATTTTAGAATTAAAGTCGGGAAGATAATAACCCTGTGACATTAAAGGTACTTCAGAGTTAACGTTGGCCTCACGTAACTGCTCTTTTTATTTTTATTGTATCTTATTACGTGGCCCCGCCCCCGCTCATATTGGTATTATGTCGGGGTCCAAGTGTTCTTATTTGCAGGTCTGATAATCCGAATTGTTATGAGCTCGTCGTTGTGATGGAATTACTTTCAGATCAACGCAAAATATTTTCCATTACAACAATGGTAAATCAAGCCAACGTGTACTTATTTACAGGTCTAATAACCAAAATTGTTATCGGCTGATTGTTGTCATGAAAATACTCTCAAACGTGACATTATTACAATGTTTAATCAAATTAAGGTGTCCTTTTTCACAGGTCTGATAACCCTAAAAGTTATGAGGTCTTTGTTGTAATAGAAATATTTTCAAACCAACGCAAAATATTGTCCATTACAACTACGTGTGTGGAATCGGAATCCTATTTCCATTTCAAACAGTACCGGTTGCCCTTTAGGCTTCTTTTTTTTTCTTTTAGTACTCTTATAATATCCGTTCTGTTTTTAGCCAGTTTTACAGGTGTGATAATTCCAACAGTTATGAGCTATTTGTTGTAATGACTCTTAAACCGACGCAAAATATTGTCCATTACAACAATGTTAAAGCAAGTCCACAATTGGATTCAATAGTCTGATGTCACGTCGCCCAGGAACGGCGGCTATAGTGGTTCTAAACAAAGAAAATCTGTACTTTTTATTTTTTATGCTGGCTAGAACTTCTCATATCAGAATGTGTAAAAGTCAAAACATAAAACATGATCAGATTTTTAAAGTTGTTTTGGTTTTTTTTTCCTTTGGATACGCTTTTATTCTCGTCGGAGAAATATTTCATAAGGGCGTCCGCCATTGTTCCGATAGTTTAGAGCCAGTTACTAAGTTACCATGCGTCATTACGAGGGAAGTGACGACACGACTGTTGAAGCCTATTGTGACAGACTATCTGACCTGCTAAAGCGTACACCCAGAGGGCTAACCCACACCGGAGACTGACTCCAACGTCCCGGCACTGCCGTCCTCTGCCGTCTTCCGGATAAAGACGTCGGGTACTGACAAAATACTAAGAATAAAGAAAACAGCCGCTAGACATACCCATACCAAGAACCCGACGTTCTCAGCCGTGTTTTTTTTTTCTTCCGAGCTTGGTATGGGTAGATTTGCGTCTCTTCTCTTTATTCTTAGTGTTTTGTCAGTGCCCGACGTCTTTATCCGGAAGACGGTAGAGGACGGCAGTGCCGAGTCGTCGGAGTCGGTCTCCGGTGTGGGTTCGCCCTTATACCGTTTTGAAACAGTGAATCTATGTTGTTTCTGAGGCTCGCTGGCTCAGGGGTATACGGTGTCTCGTCTTGTGGGTGACAGTGATCACGGAAAATTCAGGTTCTTGGGTAAGACACTATTTACCACACATTACGCCACTCGACTCAGGTGTGAATGAGTATCTGGCTAATGGCAGTAACGGATATTATAAGAGTACTAAAAGAAAAAAAAGAAGCCTGTTTGAAATGGAAATAGGGTTCCGATTCTGCACGGTCTGCTGGAATATTGTAAAGCGATTTGAGCATGGCAAATACATGAAAATGATCTTTGTATGTGAGACAAATTATTTATTTGTAATTTTTGTTGTTGTTGTTTTTTTTTGTTTTTTTTTTTTGTTTGTTTTTTTTTTTGTTTTTTTTTAAAACAAATATATTTACTAAAGACAATATCATTATTGATGTTATTCGCTTAGCTAAAATACTCATAACATCCGTCAGCCGGATATAACGTATCAACACACAAAACTGTGTGTAATCTTAAACGTTTATAGTCTGATGAATACAATTTAGTGAAAACGACTCATAAAATGGCTGGTTAAAAAAAAAATAACAAAGAGCTGAGTGGTGTCACTTTTGTTCCTTCTATATTATTCCTCTTCAATGTAAATGTCAGTGGCTACCAGTGAATGGATAAGTAAAAGTCTAATTTGAAAATGATTGTCAATGGTAGATCTATAGATAAAATGAAGTTGACGTCACTCGGGTTTTTTGTTATTGTTTTTGCCATCCGCATTTATGAGTAATTCTCACAAAACTGTATTAACCAGACTATAAACGTTTACGGTTACACATAGTTTTGTGTTTTGGTTCGTTATATTTCTGGATGCCAATGTTGTGAGCTTCTTACCCAAGCGTATTCTATCTATATTAACTTTCCATGTGCTCGAGGTCATTGGTCACATTGCAAAATGAGCTCAAAGTGACGCACATAGTGAAAAGTCTCCACATCTTTTTAAATATTTAACATCACGATTGGTCATTTGATTCAGCTGACACATGGGTATGTTTATAACGTTAAAAAAAAAATAAAAAGCAGCGTGTTTACATTTGTTAAGAAATATCCTATACGCTTCAACAGTCGTCGTAAAGTCACTTCCCTCGTAATGACGCATGGTAACTTTGTAACTGGCTCTAAACTATCGGAACAATGGCGGGCGCCCTTATGAAATATTTCTCCGACGAGAATAAAAGCGTATCCAGAGGGAAAAAAAACATTATAAATCTGATCATGTTTTGACTTTTACACATTCTGATCACAAGACATATGAAAAGTTTGAAGAATAAAAAGTACAGATTTTCTTTGTTTAGAACCATGATGGCCGCCGTTGCTGGGCGACGTGACATCAGACTATTGAATCTAATTGTTGGACGGCAACAAATCGTGTGATTGATGACATGGTTGGACGAAAACCCGAACATAGATCGCTCTCATTGAAATAACTGTCATATTATTATTATTATTATTATTATTATTATTATTATTATTATTATTATTATTATTATTATTATTATTATTATTATTATTATTATTATTATTATTATTATTATTATCACTATAACCTTTATCTTAGGTGTTTGTTCAACGCTCTCTCCCCATTGTAATCAGAGTATGTGGCGGTGCTATTGATTTTTCCGACAATGACGTGAACAATACTGGAATTCTCCGCTCTTGCATGCCTATTGATGCTATATTAACGGTGACCTAAAATGCTCACAACCTTCGCCAGTCGAAAACTTTAAAAAACTTTACTGGGTGTAACCTTAAACGTGTATTGTCTGATTGATAGAACTTAGTGAGATCTAATTCTTCTGATGGATGGAACGAAGTTGGCGTCACTCAGGCCTTTTTTATTGTTTGTTGTTTTTGTGGGGGGGGGGGGGGGTTGAGGGGGGGGTTGTTGGGTTTTATTTTTTTTTATTTTTTTTTTTTTTGCCATCCATGTTTATGAGTAATTCTTACTAAGACTATAAACGTTCAAGGTTACACATAGTTTTGTGTGTTGGTCCGTTATATTTCCGGATGGCATTGTTGTGAGTTTCTTAGCCAAGCACACAATATCTATAGCAGGAACGAAATTGAAGTCACTCAGCTCTAGTTTATTATTTCTTTAGACAGCCTGTTAGTGATTAGTTTTCACTAAATTTTAATATCACTCAGACGTTATGGTTAAGGCTACACATAGTTTTGTGCGTGTGTGTTGGTTCGTTATATTTGACTGGCGGTGTTGTGAGTTTTTTATTTAACAAAATAGCATCAAAAACCCTGTCAATGTCTAAAAAAAACACGCTTATAAAATGTTGGCCAAAAAACCCTCTTCATTGAAATATCGACCAATTAAAACAACCCTCATTTTTTTTTTAAGTCTCAGGCCTTGGGCTTTATTGTGGAGTATTTATAGAGATAAATATCCACTGGACGTGCCCAAAACACGTTGCAAGGGATCATAAGCCAACAGCAACACTAACATGAAGGACGAGACATGACGCCTGTTAGGCGATATTACATTTTTATTCGACAGAGACAATTTAAAAAAAAAAACAAAAACAAAAAACCAAAAAAACCTGAGTTTTTATACAGCGCAATATCCACTAAACGTGCTCAAAGTCCTTTACAAAGGGTCCCTGACCAACTGCAATACGTAAAATGTAGAGCGAGACATGACGCCTGATAGGCGATATTACAACTTTTTAAAGTAGAGACAACGCTGTTAACAGCCAAGTACTTATTGTTAACCTGAGTACGGTGAGAGAATGTGACTAAAGAGAATTTCCCAAGGACTCAACTACGCGCCGCTCAGAGTGGGATTCGAACCCATGACTTCCGTCCCGAAGGCGGCTGTCATAATAGCACTATGGGCGCTTTGTAATCGTTGAGGCGTAGCCATCGTTAACTCATAGCCTGACACTGACAAAAAAAAATGACGTCAAAATGCCAGTCTTTTGCCACAAAAGAAAACAAATCGTGAGTTGTATTCAATAGCTCAACCAATGGGACCACTTGTTTCCATGAGCACTACTAACGACAACTCACTAGACGGTGCAAAAAACAAATAATGACGTCAAAATGCCAGTCTTTTTGGGTTTCAATGTCAGGCTATAGATAGTATGCAGATGACGTCACTCAGGCCTTTGTTATGGTTTTTGCCATCCGCGTTTGTGAGTTGTTCTCACTAAACTGTATTAACCAGACTATAAAAGTTCATGGTTACACAGAGCTTGTGTGTTGGTCCGTTATACTTCCGGATGGCAATGTTGTGAACTCCTTGGCCAAGCGCATTCTATCTAT
This sequence comes from Berghia stephanieae, assembly GCF_034508935.2. Taxonomy (NCBI): domain Eukaryota; kingdom Metazoa; phylum Mollusca; class Gastropoda; order Nudibranchia; family Aeolidiidae; genus Berghia; species Berghia stephanieae. Next base: position 23,334,103 of record NC_088372.1, on the reverse strand, counting down.
AACTTAACGATGGCTACGGTTGAGGAGGGTCCCACAAAATCGTGACAGTCGAACCGTCGACTAAACAACGTGTCAGTTGTTGCCATTGAACGATGAGTGTGTCAATTGTTACAGGGAATCAGTCGGGATGCCTCGGTCAATGGGAGCGATCTATAGATAGTATGCAGATGACGTCACTCAGGCCTTTGTTATTGTTTTTGCCATCCGCGTTTATAAGTAATGCTCACTGAACTGTATTAACCTGACTATAAACGTTCATGGTTACACACAGTTTTGTGCGTTAGTCCGTTCGACTTCGGCATGGCAATGTTTTGAGTTTCTTTGCCAAGCGCAAACTATCTATAGATAGTATGCAGATGACGTCACTCAGGCCTCTGTTATTGTTTTTTGCCATCCGCGTTTTTGAGTTGTTCTCACTAAACTGTATTAACCGGACTATAAAAGTTCATGGTTACACAGAGTTTGTGTGTTGGTCCGTTATACTTCCGGATGGCAATGTTGTGAACTCCTTGGCCAAGCGCATTCTATCTATATTCATGTTTTCGTCCAACCTAGTCATCATTCACATGATTTGTTGCTGTACAACGATTGGACATTTCTCAATAAATATAAACACGCTGCTGTGTTTGTGAAAGTTGTAAACATACTCATGAGACACGCTGTGCAAAATGGCCAATTGTGATCTTGGATATTTTCTCAAACTGTGAACACTTTCCACTATGTGGGTCAATTTGAACAGATATTGCAATGTGACCAATGACCTCGAGCACATGGAAATGTAATATAGATCATCCCATTCAGATTGTTCCTTAGGCCGTGACCGTGAGAAATAAGACGATAACTGGAGAATTTCAGCTATTGATGTTATGCGATTAGTTAAAAAAATAACTCATTACATCCGCCAGCCGGATATAGATAGTATGCGCTTGGCTAAGAAGCTGGTAACATTGCCATCCGGACCAACACAAAAAACTGTGTGTATCCATGAACGTTTATAGTCGGGTTAATACAGTTCAGTGAGTATTACTCATAAACGGGGATGGAAAAAAAATAATAACAAAGACCTGAGTGACGTCAACGTCGTTCTATCTATAGATAGTTCAAAGATGACGTCACTCAGGTCTTTGTTATTGTTTTTTGCCATCCGCGTTTATGAGTAAAGCTCACTGAACTATATTAATCCGACTATAAACTTTCATGGAAACACACAGTTTTGTGTGTTGGTCCGTTATACTTCCGGATGGCAATGTTATGAGCTTCTTAGCCAAGCACATACTATCTATAACGTACCAACACACAAAACAATGTGTAACTTTAAACGTTTATAGATAGAACGAAGTGACTTCACTCATGTCTTTGTTATTGTTTTGCGCCATCCACGTTTATGAGTAATACTCACTAAACGGTATTATACAGATTATAAAAGTTCAAGGTTACACAGAGTTTTGTGTGTCGGTCCGTAAGACTTCCGGATGGTAATGTTGTGAGCGTCTTAGCCAAGCGCATTCTATCTATATCACTGATTGAACATCCTAGTAGTATAAATGAGAGCGGAGAAGCAAAAGAAAGTCCAGTATGAATAGGTAACCCGTGTTGATTTTGTCATCGGATCGAAAGTTAAACAAAGAGACGTGACAGCTGCTCCTCCAGTGTGTTTTCAACATGACCTTATGACAGGACGAGCACGCTTCCGCTTTTGAACTAAGACTGTAGAAGGTTTAAAATTAATGTATCTACATGGTGCTGCTCGAAGCTCGAAGAAATAAATAACAATGTGAAATTGAATGTAAGCTTCAATTTAATAAACGAAAAACAGATGATAATAATAGTGGCGTTGTTAAGGTGGATGAGCAAAAACATCAATATTTTTGTTTATTCACCTTAACAACGACACTACTACATTATCTCATTCGTCTTTAATGTCTCATTCATCCTGTTTTGTTGATAAAGGGGAAACCCGAATCGTCCACATTATCTGATTTCGTTTATTGAATTGAAGCTTACATTCAATTTCACATTGTTATTTAGGCTTAAAATTAGAACATCGTTTACATTATGATTCATTGTGTGTTTGTATCGCCTTGGTCATCCGTCAATTTAATCCGGATTTATGTTGGAGCTGAATATGGAATCTGCAGTCAGTAGAAAGAATGAAAATGACGTCACTCAGCTCTTTATTATTACTTTAGCCAGCCTGTTAGTAATAAGTTATCACTAAATTATATCAAGAAGACTTAATAAACGTTAAAAGTTGCACACAGCTTTATGTGTTGCTATGTCAAATTTGGCTGTCGGAAATTGTGAGTATTTTACCTTAACAACGCAAAATATGCTCCATTACAACAACTTTTAAAACGAGCCCAGAAGTGAGTTCGGTTATCAGACCTGCAAATACGTTCATGTCGGGCTAACTCACTGCTGAAAATGGAATCTGAAGGTAGTCAATAATTCGGACCTTCGCTAGAACCAAGAAAGCGCGCCAGGTTTTTGCAATATTGTATTGTATGGAAAGCGTCCAGCATATCCACAAACACCAAGCTCAAAATATTTAACACTAATGTTAAAGCATTCCTGCTCTATGGGTCAAAGACTTGGCGAACAACCTTGACCACATCAGCCAAGATACAAACTTTTGTCAATCGCTGTCTTCATTATATTCAGGGCATGACAAAAAAAGTTTTTCCGACTATTTGTTTTTACTTTATTTAACATAATATTAAGATCTCTATGTCCTTATAATGCCCCTGCCTAGTTGTACCATAAAACAAGCGTGGCGTAAGACATGTATTTTGAAAATTTGGTCAGAAAATTCGTCCATCAAATATCGATCGATTTAAATTACACTCGTCTTTGAAAAAAAAAAACACAAAAACCTCACACCTGGGACTTCGCGAACAGCCAGGTTTGAGAGCTTTTCCTTTGAAGATCCACGAGGCCCGGAGCTCATCCCAGTTTCTTAGGTGTTAAACAAACAGAAGCAATTGTTTTCTACCCTTCTAACGAGATGCTAATTTAGCGCAACATACGTTCAAAAAACGCGAAGACTTGCGTCCCACGCCATCCAACCTCTGTAGGGAGACGGAACTTCGGTAAGATAAGGGTACGTCCCCTCCCCCCCCCCTCCCCCCACTATAATATCTAACGGACCCAGATATCCGGCTCTGCTGCTATGTGGTCTTGTGGTATGGCACTCGCTTTCGGATCGGGGTTCGATCCTCGCTCGGCGTATAGTTGAGTCCTTGAAGAAGACTCTTTACTCACATTCTCTTACCGTACTCAGGTGTAAAATGAGCGCCTGGCCTTTAACAGCATTGTCTCTGTCGAAAAAAAATGGTATTATCGCCTAACAGGCGTCATGTCTCGTTCTTTATGTTACGTGTTGCTGTAGCACAGGGACCTTTGTAAATCGCTAAGAGCACGAGAAGTGGATATTGCGCTATATAAAAGCTCAACTATCCAATCACTGCTGAGAGAACCGAGGGGTCAAAAGTACTCGCGGTTGCAGCTGGGATCGATTTCAGTCTCATTGCTCGAGAATAATAAATCATAAATAAAATTCTCTCTTTCCATCTCATAAGAGAAATTTGTCTTTAGGGTCTATTACAAGGGAAGACTGGAATAACCCAGGCGTCATCCGCAGTGCAGCGCTGCAAACTGAGCTAGGGCGAGGTACTTGATCAAGGCCACAAATCGCAGTGGGTATTCGAACTCGGTACCTTTTGATTTACAAAGCAAAGACCGTACGCTGAGCCATTGAGGACTCTTCCAACTGATCTACCCCCCGACTCCCGACCCCCCCCCCCCCCCCCAATCCCTTCTAATAGAAATATACGTCTATGTAAATAAAAAGAATAATAACTTACCACCATGTAAACCGTTTGATTGAATGATCACAACAACGTATGTTAAAGTATATCGACAACGACGTTAACTTTCATATGAAAATACTCCTTTGGTTCTTTCTTATAGAAATAGCAACTGTCTGTACAGAGGTGGAATCACAAAGCTTATGATGTTTTTCTATTGATAACTGGAATACACTGAAAAGGCCCAGATGGTTTTAGCGGTTGTTGCCTTCTTGTTTGTTTGTTTTGTTGTTTGTTTTTTGTGTTTGTTTGTGTTTTTTCTTTGTTTTTTTTTTTTGTTTTTGTTTTGTTTTTTAAAACTGCTTTAGTTCTATTTCAATTTATTTTTAAATTCAATTTCACAGCAGACCACTAAAAATAAATATAAACTTATAATTTTATTTTATTTTTATTTTGTGATGCAATGCAAAGTTATTTTCCTTTATATAGGAAAAGTAATGAATAAAAAAAGTTTGTTTTCAAAAGATTGATGTAAAAATTAACATGTAATTGTGTTGAGATCAATATCACTGACTCATTAAAAAAAACCCACAAAAGCTAATAGTGTGTTCGTTTCTAGTGTGTGGTCACGCTCATAAAGATGGATCTAAACTCCTTGTCGCAAAGAAGAGACATCACTAATCACTGCCAAGAATCATGACCGCCGACACTGCCATACTGTAACAATGCTGCTACTACACTACAGGTGTTAAACGTACGAGAGTCTCCCCGGTAACACGATTTAGCAGTGCGAGATGCTTGATGCTCGTTTCCCTATTGGGCGGGCGGGCGGTTTTGTCACGAGCGGCGGATCGACGCGCCGTGTTTTCCGCCAGATAGGGAATGTGGATTATTTGACGTCGCGAAAGGGTAGGGCAATCATGAGAGGGTTCAAAAGGAATGCAATCATTAATTATAGAACGACTACAATATAGACAATAATTAATTAATTACCAAAAACAATGAGGAATTATTTTGGTGCCGCCAACCTAAATTAATATTTCTTAATAGAAAAGTGTGTTTGGTTTCAAAAGCCGAAAAGAGAGATGTCTCGTCTTATGAAGATTTTTATGAAGAACAGCTGGGTGACAAAGAAAGAGAAGAGTAATATTAGTTTTCTGAGATTATCTGATCAGAGAGGTGAATGGCGTACCATGAACACTAATGTCTGACACAGACTTGGTACTTGAAGAAGAAGACGATAGATAGGCTGAGAGTGGTGAGAGACTGAATGAGTACCGGGTGAATAACTCAGGCCCCGGACGCTTTACTCTTATTATTATGCCTTACATTATTTGACTCGAAGGGTGTGAATAAGTATGTAAGACAAATACCGATAACAGCCAGTGACGACTCTTGTAAAACATGTCTTATACTCACAACAACAAAATTATAATTGTCTAATCTCTATGCATTTAACTTCCTTTTTCTGATTAGAATGAATTCTGGTGGCGTCAGTTATAGTTATAACATTTCATTTCCCTCTCTCATCAATGGATTCAAACATTTAATATGCTTTACTTTTAGAGTGTTTAGCTCAGAGTGGTCAGATAAAGTGGTCGCCTCACAAGCAAAACGATCGGTATCGATCTCGGGTGCAATCTAGTTTGTTTGGTTTTGGTTTTGTTTGTTGTTTTGGTTTGCTTTTTTTTTTTTTGTTTTTCTTTTTTTTTTTTTTTGTTGTTGTTTTCTTTTGTTTTGTTTTGTTTGTTATTTTTATTTTTTTTGTTTTTTGTTTGTTTTTTTTGTTTTTTTTTTTGTTGTTGTTGTTTTTTTAAAACATTATTTTCATCTTTTTATTTTTGGAAAAGGGATTGGGTAGCTGGGTCGTGTCGGAAAGTAATTTGTGGTAGATTTGTATCCTATATCGATATCAAGTAAGCGTTGCAGAGACTCAACTATGAAAGCACGTTCTAATTCAAGTAAATCAATTTGGTGATTTCATTCTCCATACCATCTTCGGGTTGATAACAATCGTTAATCAGGTCCATGGTTCGAGTTCCATTTTGAGTAGCACTTAGTGGAGTCCTTGGCTCTTTACTCACATTCATCATTCTAGTATCGCCTTACAGGTGTTATGCCTCGTCTTTTTATATGTAAAGTGTTGTTGTTGGCTTAGGGTGGGGGTTGTAAAGCGCTTTGAGCACCTTTGGAGGATATTCGCTACCAATAGGATTCAATAGTCTAATTTCACGACCGCCCAGCAACGAGCAGTTTTGTTCTAAACAAAGAAATTCGGTACTTTTTACTCTTCATGCTGGCTAGAACTTTTTCACAAGCCATGTGATCAGAATGTATACAAGTCAAATCATGATGAAATTTATAATGATTTTCTCCTCTGGATACATTTTTATGCTTGTCGGAGAAGGTGGACGCAAACTTGTACAATCTTGTGGGCTCTGTAGAGTTGACCGCCTCTTCGACAGTCACACAAATCACACCACAAACACATACACACACTTACACATACACACACTCACACACACACACACACACACACACACACATAGACTATGCATGTATACATACAAACATACTTACACACATACAAACGCAAACCAGCGCACAGACGCAATGTTTTCATTCGAACGAACACCAAATGATGACGTCACAAGACAAGGCCTGTCCAGGGGATTACAGATGACAAGGCTAAGAAGATGCAACAATGACATTCAGAATGTCAAGTCCTTGGATGTCAGTGGGGAAAAAAGGAACTGTTGAGAAGGTGGAGCGTAAGGGGGGGGGGGGGGAGTTGATGGATAAAAGAATGAACGGAGGGATGAGAGGAAAAGAAAGGGAAATGAGAAAGAGAGAGAGAGAGAGAGAGAGAGAGAGAGAGAGAGAGAGAGAGAGAGAGACAGAGACAGAGACAGAGAGAGAGAGAGAGAGAGAGAGAGAGAGAGAGAGAGAGAAGGGCGGATGGAAGTTGGATAATGACTGTACAGAAAAATAGAGAGATAAAGATAGGATTGGAATATAGGGATTTATATATATATTTATTAACAGTGTGAGATCGAGTGGGGCGGTGGGGGTTATTGAACAGGTCCCAGGTTTGATAGTTTTCGACAAGATCCAGGTCATTTTAATCGTACGAAATTTGAAGGACGAGTTTTCTGGCCAAAATTTTAAGCAGTCAACTGCTGTCCTCTGTAAAAATGACTTTATTTTTTAAAAATTGACCAGAAAACTCGTCCTTCAAACATCGATCGATTTAAATGACCCTCATCTTGGCGAAAACTCTCAAACCCGGGACTTCGCAAATTTTAAAGCAAATTACAGATTTGCGATGTCTTCTTTTTTTTTATGTTTGTTTGTTTTTAACAAGATGAGCGTCATTTAAATATATCGGTAGTTGAAGAACGAGTTTTCTGGCCAAATTTTTAAATACAAGTATTATTTTTTTTTCCGGAGAACGACAGTTAAGTGGTTAGAAATACGTGTGTGTTCTTTTTTCGAGTAGGCTATGTCAAGAAGAAGATTTCCGTCCAATATCGACAAAATGTCTATTGTTTCAATTTGGCCAGAAAATTTATATTTATTACATATAGATTGAATGAAGTCGACGTCCCTCATATGTTTGTTATTGTTTGTTTTTGTTTTTTGTTTTTTGTGTTTTTTTTTTTTTTTTTTTTTTTTGGCCATCCGCGTTTATGAGTAATTCTCACAAAACTGTATTAACCAAACTATAAACGTTTAAGGTTACACACACATTTGTGTGTTGGTCCGTTATACTTCCTGATGGTAATATTGTGAGCTTCTTAGCCAAGCGCATGCTATCTATATCGATTATTTGAGATGATCCAAAATTGCCCAACAATACTTAAAGCTAAAAAGGCAAAGAAGTCAGCCCTCTTTAAGGACATCTTAGGTTAAAGAATGTTTGACCAGTCGAAGGTTACTTCAATGGGGACGATCTATATTATTACCTTCCCGTGTGCTCGAGGTCATTGGTCACATTGCAAAGCGTGTTCAACGTGACCCACATAGTGAAATGTGTTCACAGTTTAAGAAATATCCATCGTCACAATTGGTCATTTTGTTCAGTATTTATTGTGGCCAAAGACCTTGTCTTTTGACGTGATTTGTTGGTCAGTGTCAGGCCATGAGTTACCACGCTACGCCCCAGGGACAGTCCGACCAGTCGTCGTTCAGTAAACAATGCAAGTAATAGGATTCAATCGTCGTAACGTCACTTCCTTCCTAATGACGCATGGTAACTTAGTAACACTGGCTCTAAACTATCGGAACAACGGCGGACGCCAGTATGAAATATTTCTCCGGCGAGCATAAAAGCGTAACCAGAGGGGGAAAAAACATAAATTTGATCATATTTTGACTTTTACACATTCTGATCACATGACATATGAAAAGTTCTAGCCAGCTTGAAGAATAAAAAGTAATGATTTTCTTTGTTTAGAACCAAGATGGCTGCCGTTGCCGGGCGGCGTGAAATCCGACTACTGAATCCAATTGCTAAACTAAGCAAACTACTTAGGAATTACTTTAGAAGCTATGCATTAAGTAAAATACTCATCAATACTGCGGCCAGGTCAAGAGTACCAACACAGTAAATGATGATAATTTTATTTCAAAATGTGTCATATATCATAGAAATGCAATTCATTCTTCGACTTTTTTTTTTTTTTTTTTTGACGTTTCGATTTTCTCTGAAAAAAATATTCGACTACATCCGGAATCGATCTCGATCCCTTTGATTGGGAAGTCAGTGCTCTACCAACTGAGGTATCGGAACCACAAAAGAAGAAAGAAAATACTGAATATAAAAAAAGGCATAATATTCCGATTATTTTGGCAACTCATAGCACTTTTTTTTTTTTTTTTAAAGTAAATTTCCAGCCAAAATAAAATAAACGTGTTTTTTAAATTTATGTCACGGTTATAATATAGATAGCCTTATTTTCCACCTTGGGATATTACAAGTCTTTCCAAAGAAGGTTAAATTGACAAATTTCCAGCCAAAATAAAATAAACTTTTCTTTTGTTTTTATTTTTTTTTTTTTTTTTTTAATGTACGAGATATATCGCCGTATTTCCCACCTTGGGAAATTACAAGTCTTCCCTACGAAGGCTGAATAGTTCATAAAACATAAGGACCCTTTTTGTTTAAAGGCACCCGACCGGAATCGTCTTGAAGGACTTAGAAAACCTCTAGGGATGGCGGCTGCTTCATCAAATATTGATAATTGTACTATCTGTCCAGCAAATGGTAGAATATGTATGGCCACAGTGGGACTGCCACGCCGACCAGTAGGAAAAAACACATCCGTTTCTAGTCAGATTGAATCTTTTCTTTTTTTAAGGAGAGATAGATAGATAGATAGATAGATAGATAGATAGATAGATAGATAGATAGATAGATAGATAGATAGATAGATAGATAGATAGATAGATAGATAGATAGATAGATAGATGGATGGATGGATTGAACGATAGATGGATACATGGATAGATAGATAGAGATATAGATAGAAAGAAAGATAGATAGATAGATAGATAGATAGATAGATAGATAGATAGATAGATAGATAGATAGATAGATAGATAGAATAGATAGATAGATAGATAGATAGATAGATAGATAGATAGATAGATAGATAGATAGATAGATAGATAGATAGATAGATAGATAGATAGATAGATAGATAGATAGATTTATGAGTGTTGGTGGGTACTCGTAGGTACGAAAGTGCTCGATAATGATGGTTAGAGCTAATATAGAATACATATTATTGTCACTCACATTTTGCACATTGTGCACAAAAAATGTGAGTGACAATTTGTATTTTATATAATAAATAAATATATATATAATATATATATTATATATATATATATATATATATATATATATATATATATATATATATAGATATAATATATATATAATATATTATATATATATATATATATAATATATATATATAGAGAGAGAGAGAGAGAGAGAGAGAGAGAGAGAGAGAGGGAGAGAAAGAGAGAGAGATTGCGCTATATAAAAGCTCAAGTTTTTGTTGAAGGACGAGTTTCTTGTCAAATTGTCAAATAAATACAAGTTTGTTTTTTCAGTGTTTGAAGACAGCTTACTTGTTGAAAACAAAACAAACAAAACAAGGAATAGTTGTCAGATTGTTCCACATAAGCTGACTGCTTTTTCCAAACTGAACCATAGTAGTTGGTGAATTCATGTCAGAATGGTAGTTGTGATATTTACTTGTGCTTATATATATAGTGCAATATCCACTAATATATGTGCTCAAAGCGCTTTGCAAGGGGTCCCTGGGGAACAGCAACACTTAACATGTAGGACATGACATGACTCCTGGTAAGACGATATTACATTTTTTGGGGACAGAGACATCGCTGTTAACGGCCAAGTACTCGTTTTACACCTGAGTACGATGAGAGAATGTGGGTAAGGAGTCTTTTCCAAGGATTCAACTATGCGCCGAGGGAGGTTCGAACCCAGGACCTCGCATAACCGTACGTGTTATGATGGCTCGTACTTTAGAGCCATTGGGCCCATGAAGCCGGAGTTAATCTCGGTTTCTATAAAGTGAAATCGACAAGAGAAACTGCTTGCTATCCTTTTGATAGGACGCTATTCTATCATAAAGTACTTTCCGCCATATCTAATAGACCTGGCTGGACAGGATGGTCAGAAAAAAGTCTCGACTGTACCCGGGATCGATCTTGTTCCCCTTGAGTGTGAAGCAAGTGCTCTACCAACAGAGACATGGAGACCCCCAATGTTATGATAATCAATCCTAATTAAATCGTATCATTCTTGTTTATACTTTGACATTTCAACAACAGAAAAATAATATCTTTTGTGTGTGGGGGGGGGGGGGTCCACAACAAAGAATCAATCAAAACTACCTGGCACATTTTGTTTTCAATTAAAGTTGTTTCCGACTGGCATTCGATCTTCCATCATGTACATGTGAACATGGTCGTTATAGATAGTATGCGCTTGGCTAAGAAGCTCACAACATTGCCATCCAGAAGTATAACGGACCAACACACAAAACTATGTGTAACCTTTAGCGTTTATAGTTTAGTTAATAGATAGAACGAAGATGACGTCAATCAAGTCTTTGTTATTCTTTTTGCCATCCACGTTTATGAGTACTTCTCACTAAACTGTATGAACCAGACTATAAAAGTTCATGGTTACACATAGTTTTGTGTGTCGGTCCGTTATACTTCCGGATGGCAATGTTATGAGCTTCTTAGCCAAGCGCATACTATCTATACAGTTTAGTGAGAATTACTCATAAACGCGGATGGCTTAAGGCAATAACAAAGACCTGAGTGACGTCAACTTCATAATACCGCGAAATATTCGAAGTTGACGTCACTCAGGTCTTTTTTATTGCTTTTTGCCATCCGCGTTTATGAGTGATTCTCACTAAACTGTATTAACCAGACTATAGACGATCATGGTTACACAGTTTTGTGTGTTGGTCCGTTATACTTCTGGATGGAAATGTTATGAACTTCTTTACCAAGTGCATACTATCTATAGGACACAAAAAGAAATGATTCACGGCATTGTCACAATATATAATTTGCACAGCAAATCTGACTTGACGTGTAGATAGATACTTATTGTCAAGTCTGATAACCAAAATTGTTTTGGGCTCATTGTTGTAACGGAAATCTGTAAAAAAAAAATGAAGCAAAATACTGTCCAAAGCAACAATGTTAAATCAGGCCGATAACGAATTGTGCTCGGCTATCAGACCTGGTGGGGGGGGGGGGGGGGGGGCTAGCTCAGTTGGTAGAGCACTCGCTTCACACGCAAGGGGACCGAGATTGATCCCGGGTGCAGTCGAGATTTTTTTTCCGACCCCTCTGTCCACCCATCAGTGATTGGGTAGCTGGATTTGTAAGATCATCATAAATCGGTTGTGTTATACCCCATTCAACAGAACTAACAACAATAAATTATAGCTTCATGAAAAACTGACTTCTAAGCTACTAGAAGCTTTGGGCTGTTAAAAGTATTGATCAAGCTTTAATATGATTGAGGGGAGTTAGCTGGAACCACGTAGAGTGCTCGGCCGTTTCGTGGAGCGAATTATTTATTTATTCATTCTCACCTCTTTTTTTTTTACACATTGTCCAACAACGTTGTTTCGTCCAGAATTCCTGGAGTCATCAGGAGGTCGTTTAGAGGTGTCTGGGAGGAATGTTGTCAGTTGACATTCCTCCCAGACGCCAGTTGACAACATTCCTCCCAGACACCAGTTGGCATTCCTCCCAGACATCAGTTGACAACATTCCTCCTAGACACTTCTAAATTACTCCCTGATGACTCCTGGAATTCTGGACGAAACAACGCTGTTGGAGAATGTGTAAAAAAACGAGGTGAGAATAAATAAATAAAAGATCAAGCTTTAATATATTATAGAGAACTCTGCCCGAAGTCTGGGATCGTAATGTTTCTCTCTGAAGACTTTCCATTTTCACCTTTTTATTAGTAAGCTTGAATATAACAGATTCTAAAGAGAACAAAATACTAAATATACGGGTTGTTTCAGGATCAAAACCCATTTTCAGCAAAGAATGAAACTGATGGTTGACGCTTCAGTCACCTCGGGGGGGGGGGGGGGGGGGGGGTTAACTCCGAGACAGAATTAAAAAGACATTATCACTGGGAAAACATAATTTTATTATTATCTTTATTATTATTATTTATGTCTAATATTGTTAATTATTGTTTATTGCCACCATGTCACATAATCAAATCTCAGTTCACATTATTCATATCGAAATAGACACGAAATCAAATGGAATAATTTCCATTTAACTGGTTTTATTGTATCTTTTGTCTACTTTTTTTCTCTCACATCGCTTATAATATTCAACTCATTATGACATGTTATCATATTTGATGATGATGATGATGATGATGATGGCGATGATGATGCGATGATGATGATGATGATGATGATGATGATTATGATGATGATGATGATGATGATGATGATGATGATGATGATGATGATGATGGTGGTGGTGGTAGTCGTGGTGGTGGAAAAGGAGGAATGAGAAGATATAGGAACGAATGGAGGTGGAAAATGGGAACAGAGGAAGAAGAAGAAGAAGAAGAAGAAGAAGAAGAAGAAGAAGAAGAAGAAGAAGAAGAAGAAGAAGAAGAAGAAGAAGAAGAAGAAGAAGAAGAAGAAGGAGGAGGAGGAGGAGGAGGAGGAGGAGAAGGAGGAGAAGAAGGAGAAGAAGAAGAAGAAGGAGAAGAAGAAGAAGAAGAAGAAGAAGAAGAAGAAGAAGAAGAAGAAGAAGAAGAAGAAGAAGAAGAAGAAGAAGAAGAAGAAGAAGAAGAAGAAGAAGAAGAAGACGAAGACGAAGACGAAGAAGAAGAAGAAGAAGAAGAAGAAGAAGGTAAATTTTACCTTCAGATGAAAGAACTACTTACCCGAGAGGATCTGTCGACAGTGCTGTCATTTGAACGCCATCTCATAGCTATATCGTCGACCAGGGTTTTAGCTCACGTTTTTCTGCTCCATCAAGAACAGCTTGTCCACTTCAGTTAAATATTTTGTAAACGAAGACATTCTTTTCTCTGAAGAACTGGGGCAAGGGTTGTGTAGCTCTGTGTTCTCGTCCAACGTCGTATAGGAGAGATTAGGTTGTAGTAGTATTAGTGGTGGAGAGATTGTTCAGCTGGGACCGACGCAGAGCTGCGTACATGGAATTTTTAAAATTCGTCGTTTCCAAGGGAAAAAAAGGAAAAAGTCACTATGAATTAATAGCTTTACAAATCAATAATTTGCCATGACCCTGATCCACAAATGATTCACAGTCCTGGATATAGGATCTAAGGAACTAATTTTTTTTTTCTTTTCAACAAGATTTATTGAGTCAAAGAAGCGAATGCAACTCTGTAGCTGAATCCAAAATTTCGTAATTCTACGAATTTTTCGTAGTACTGGGCAGGTCTGCAAACGTCGCCATATACAAAGATCGTCTAAAAACTTCGATTTAAAAGAAATAAACAAATCACCAGGCCTTTTTACAGTTCTGAATATAAAGTTTAGAGGGAAGGGGGGGGGGGGTCGATTTGAAAGAAATGTCGTTTTTCAAGATATCACAACGAACATAACCTGGCGCTGACGTCAGTTGTGAAGATATTATTATTCGCATCAACGCGTGCGCACGGGTTTTGGAAGGGACTATAGAACCGTTAGTTACTGCAAAATGTGTTGGACATTTGTAGTCGGGTCATGAGCGAGGTCATCTTCCACCTTGCTTTAATCTTTGCTGCGTGAAAGAATGCACGATATGCACGGTTCATTACCACCGAATTACTCGGATGTTCAAGACATTATTTCTCATTATTATCGCGCTCATTATCTTGACCTATTGATGCTATGCGTTTGGGTAAAATACTCACAACGTCATCCAGCCGGATATAGATAGAATGCGCTTGGCCAAGGAGTTCACAACATTGCCATCCGGAAGTATAACGGACCAATACACAAACTCTGTGTAACCATGAACTTTTATAGTCTGGTTAATACAGTTTAGTGAGAACAACTCACAAACGCCGATGGCAAAAACAATAACAAAGGCCTGAGTGACGTCATCTGCATACTATCTATAACGTACCATCACACAAAACTATCCATGTGTAAAATTAAACGTTTATAGTTGTTTTTTTTTAATAACAAAGAGCTGGGTGACATCCATTTCGTTCAATTACAGATAAAGTTGCCAGATTGTTTGATTGACGTCAATGGGTATTTAGCTAGAAAAACTGTACCATGATAATTGTCAGGGGCTATATCCAAACATAGGTATAGGGAGGCAGCGCAATATTATCCTGGTGATTTATCCTATCTTCATGGCTATATTTTACGCAATGTCACCTTTTTTTACAGGTATTGTTTTAGCATTGTTCATGGTAAAAAAAAATCCACCATACAAAAATTGGCATAATCTATATAGTACTGACGTAATTCAACATTTGCCTTAAATTGTTGTCATTATCCGTGACTGGGTCGCTGGACTTCCTGAGCCGGATGTCTGCATCTTCCTGGGGACAGATGGAAGACATAATCTTTAGTTAAAGGATGCATGAAAATTAAATACTGCCGGTTTCTGGAAAAACACTTATTAGAAATTTGATCAGAAAACTTGTCCTTCAAATATCGATCGATTTAAATGACCCTCGTCTTTGCAAAAACCTTCAAACCTGGGACTTCGCGAAGTTAAGAGCTTTGAGCACGTTTAATGGATATGACGCAATAAAAAGCTAAAAAAAAACCAACTGATCAGTGAGTGATCGAGCGGGTTTTTTTTTTTTTTTTTTTTTTTTTTTTGGACAATTATACACGATGTATGTATCGCTCTTATTATTCCCGAAGCCTAATAAATATCAAGGTAAAACTGCTATTATCAAAT
This sequence comes from Berghia stephanieae, assembly GCF_034508935.2. NCBI lineage: Eukaryota > Metazoa > Mollusca > Gastropoda > Nudibranchia > Aeolidiidae > Berghia > Berghia stephanieae. The sequence goes on along the minus strand of NC_088372.1, from coordinate 23,318,816 downwards.
TATGCACTACCGCCACGAAATGAATACATATCTAATTCATCAAACAATATTATGTCTATTGTCTCAACAAGAATCACTCGTGTTGTCCAATAAGTTAGGAAATTGGGGATTAATATTAATCTTGCCAAAGGAAAAAAAAACGAAAGTGCCTGGAGCGGGGGTCGAACCCGGGACCGTCCGAGTCACAGTGCAATGCATTAACCACTCGGCCACTTGCCCCCCCCCCCCAAACACACACACACACACACACACACACACACACACACACACACCCCTTAATTATAAAGGTCTAAAAAAACAAGCACTTGCCTGGAAAGTTAAGTACTTAGGTCTTGAACCAGCTAATGCCGTCTCTGGAAACAGCAACATTTAACATTTAAGACGGGACATGACGCCTGTTAGGCGATATTATATTTTTTTTCGGACAGAGACAACGCTGTTAACGGTCAGGTTTGAGAGGGTTTGATTTTGTTTTGGTTTTATTTTTATTTTTTCCAAGATGAGGGTCATTTAAATGGATCGACATTTGAAAGGACGAGATTTTTCTGACAAAGTTTTTAGAAATCTACGTGTCACTGTCACGCAAGAGTAAAGAAAACGTGACAGATTGACTTACTTGACTTAGATGCCTTTCGCGTCTCGACCGAAAGATCGGGTCGCCTTGGCTGTTTCCAGTATTTCCTGTGTGAGGTGTCTCCAATATTGCCGGT
>NC_088372.1:23303106-23313106 GCF_034508935.2 Berghia stephanieae | reverse complement strand
ATTGTGGTGCCATTTTCACTCTTCCGTCAGGATCAGATGATTCATATATTTTATTGAGTAGTGAGAGGAAAGGTCAAATTCACAAGTTTGCAGTATATTTTAAATACAACACTGGAACTAAAAATCCCAGGGTGACGTATGAGATGTATCATTTGGGGAAACGTATTCGTCACCCATTCATCAGTGAGATTAAATGTTGGAGTCAGCTTGAAGAGTTTCTTCGATTTGTCAGAGCAGAAACACCATTTGAAGTTACTGATAAGAAAGTCAACTTTTGTATCAGAAATCTTCAGCTGATGAATTCGTCGAAAAACTCAAGGCTTTACTCTGCAGAGGACCTGTTTTTAGCGTTTTCATGGTATGAAAAATCCCGTGCTTTGTATCTTGAACTTCGTAATCATTTACAATTACCATCTATTTCTACCATGAAAAGAATTACAAGTGTGGCAAATAACACCTCTGATGAAAATCTCTTTACGAATGTTTTTATCATCTTGAAGAAAGATCCAGAAATTGTATTTTGATTATTGATGAAGTTTATGTCAAGGCATCAGTTTCATACAGAGGAGGAACCATTTATGGATATTGGCTACTACGTTTTTATGTTTTATGGTAAAGTGCTTTTTTGGATCAAGAACATTTCTTGTCAAACTGTTACCCTGTCATGCCTTAACATCTGATTTTCAGTACAGTAACACTATAAATGTCATTTCTACAATTGAAAGATGTGGAGGAAAAGTAATTGCAATAATAAATGATAACAACAGATTGAATCAAGCTTTTTTCAAAAAATTTCCTAAAATAAATGAATCATCTCCTTGGATTACCATGTCCCCAGTTGATCCTACAAGATCCTTATTTTTACTGTATGATACTGTTCACCTGTTGAAAAATATCCGAAACAACTGGATCACTGAGAAAACAAAATGTCTGAATTTCTACCCTTGTCATTCATCTGAACCAGTAACTGCCCAGTGGTCTGATTTGGAAGAACTTCATAATTACGAGACAGGATTTCTTGTAAAACTTTCAACTCTTTCCAAAACAGCATTAAACCCCACAAGTATTGAAAAACAGAAAGTTTCCCTTGTATTTGAAGTATTTTCAGAGAAGACAAGCTCTGCATTGAAATCGTCATCAAAGTCTGTCAGTTCTTGGATCAACACTGCCTTATTTATAGATGAAGTTTTGAAGCTTTGGAAGGTTTTTAACACGAAGTCTCCCTTTCAAAGCACTCGTTTTCGTGACCCAGATCGATTATGTATTGAACTTTCAGAAGCTGGTAGTCATCAATTGAATATCCTGGATCAATGGGCACTGCTTGCTGACCGGATGACTGCATCAAGTCCTGTTCTAAGGGAAAATCCTTCACAAGAGACACAGCAAATGCTTTAGCTTGGACCTGCAGATGCCTTATTGACTTATCAAAGTACTTCTTGACACAAAACAACTCTGTCCATCATCAATATGTTGCCATTGGTTTCTTCCAACAAGATGTCATAGAGAAGCATTTTGCTCATTTTAGGATGTCAGCTGGTTGTAATTTTTATATAACAGCTCAAGATCTTTTGAACTGTCATCATATAGACAGGGCCAAACTTTTTATTGAATTTGAGAAGGATATTGATTTTAACTCCTCTGGACATTCCTGTGATCTCTGTGGGAAAGAACTGACAGACTCGGAACTTCTCATCATTGACGACCTTCCTCTCACTACTAACACACTATCATCTGATGAGAAAATGATTCTTTATTATATCGGAGGCTATGTGACCCTAAAGGATGAAAAGTTGCGAGGAGCAGATGGAGACGTGTTCCCTGAAGATGTCAAAGTCTACACTGAGGAAATGGACAGAGGTGGTCTAAATTACCCTTCGACCGCAACTTTTCATCTTATTCTATACTGCTACACTTTTTTTTAAATGTCTGGAGAAATGCATTGTCGTTCAAGACTCGTAATAATTTTTCAAGATTTTCCAGCACTGTTTCATTTGGATGTTGTTCTCAGCAAAATTTCTACACGCAGAATTGTAAATATTTTATTGAAACGTTTCTGCACTCAAGCTGACAGTGACAATAAAATCCAACAACAGAGAAGGAAAATAGCCAAACTGTCATCTTTGTAGTTATAATGAATTATTTATACTCATTTTCCCACCCTCACAAGTCCTATTTCATGCATCATTATACTGTTGAATCTTTTAATGGGCCATTGGCGGTCCCAAGCCCGCAGCTGAATGCATACCTTTTTATATGCGTTCAGTAACTCAGAGGGAAAGATTCTGTGTTTATTCTAATGGATATATATTAAATTGTGCAATTATCAAGGTAAGGCATGTTTTATATTTTAATACTTATTTTTCTTCTTTCATTCAATTTTTTTCTCTTTTTCTTTTATAAATTTTTGTGTTTGTTTTACTAATGTGATTTATCAAAAACAGAGCTTAAACTACAAAAATATATTTACTATTTGAAAAATTAAAAAAAAAAAACATTTATTTTTCTCTTATTATTATATAAAAAATCGGTCTCAAAAATATTGTGAAAAGAAAACAAATTCCGACCAAGATAGCGCGAGTGCACTAACACTAACACAGCGACTCGCTCGTACCTTACGCTGAGCCCTAAACGAAATCGCTACACGGTGTGCTGAGCTGGCCTGGGTCGGGTCGCTTAGAGCAGGATGCATAGGCATATTATTCTTAGGAGTACAGAACATAAAAGGGCGAGGATGGATGGCATAACTATTTAAGTAGCAGGATGCATAGGCATATTATTCTTAGGAGTACAGGACATAAAAGGGCGAGGATGGATGGCATAACTATTTAAGTAGCAGGATGCATAGGCATATTATTCTTAGGAGTAGAGGACATAAAAGGGCGAGGATAGATGGCATAACTATTTAAGTAGCAGGATGCATAGGCATATTATTCTTAGGAGTACAGGACATAAAAGGGCGAGGATGGATGGCATAACTATTTAAGTAGCAGGATGCATAGGCATATTATTCTTATGAGTACAGGACATAAAAGGGCGAGGATGGATGGCATAACTATTTAAGTAGCAGGATGCATATGCATATTATTCTAGGAGTACAGGACATAAAAGGGCGAGGATGGATGGCATAACTATTTAAGTAGCAGGATGCATAGGCATATTATTCTTAGGAGTATAAAAGGGCGAGGATGGATGGTCTTTATTGACGACCAGCATATATCATTAGGACTAGAAAATAAGATACGATCACTCTGAAACCAGAAAATTAATTACACAAGGTATGTATCCAGTCCCCTAGAGGAGAGTGGTTTTACACTTCCAATGAAATAGGAACCAGTTTTTTTGACATCACACTTTTCTTCGCTATTTGAAATATGAGTAAATCTGATCGATATGATCTATTATTGTGATGTTATAGATAGAATGAAGTTGACATCAGGTCTTAGTTATTGCTTTTGCCATCCGCGTTTATGAGTAATTCTCACCAAAATGTATTAACCAGACTTTCAACGTTCAAGGTTACACATAGTTTTCTGTGTTTGTTCCGTTATAGTTTGCGCTTGGCTAAGAAGCTCACAACATTTCATGCAGAAGTGTAACGGACCAACACACAAAACTCTGTGTAACCTTGAACGTTTATAGATAGAATGCGCTTGGCCAAGGAGTTCACAACATTGCCATCCGGAAGTATAACGGACCAACACACAAACTCTGTGGAACCATGAACTTTCATAGTCTGGTTAATACAGTTTAGTGAGAACAACTCACAAACGCGGATGGCAAAAACAATAACAAAGGCACGAGTGACGTCATCTGCATACTATCTATAGTGGGGATAATACAATTAAGTGAGAATTACTCATAAACGTGGATGGTAAAAAGCAATAACAAAGACCTGAGTGATGTCAACTTCGATCTATCTACAGATGTAATGAAGTTGACGTCACTCAGGTCTTTGTTATTGCTTTTTGACATCCGCGTTTATGATCAATTCTCACAAAACTGTATTAACCAGACCATAACGTTCAAGGTAACACATAGTTTGTGTGTTGGTCCGTTATACTTCCGGATGGCAATGCTGTGAGCTTCTTAGCCAAGCGCATTCTATCTATATATTTCGAAAGCTTTTCACTATAATATTATTATGGGTCAGTTTGAGCACATTTTGTAATTCGACCAATGACCTCGAGCACATGGAAAGTTATAGATGATCTCCATTCGATATTCCTTGCTGTGACTGTGAGAGATGACGGACCGTCCATTGTAAAATCAATGAGTCCAAATCGCCATGTCAACACAGTGACAGATTGTGTCAACAACAGTTTCCAGCAAAGTGAATTTGGCCGTGTTCTGACAGAACATCTGTTTGACAAATCGACCAGAAATGTTTACTCCCTATTTCGATAGATTCAAATGAACCCTAACACCGACAAGTACATATGTAATATGTGAACCATCGTCTCAAAACGGTATCAGTAGAGCCTTCTGTCCATTGAGGGGTGAATCATCATTATTATTATTATTATTATTATTATTATTATTATTATTATTATTATTATTATTATTATTTTATTATTATTATTATTATTATTATTATTATTATTATTATTATTATTATTATTATTATTATTATCATTGTCATCATCATCATCATCATCATCATCATCATCATCATCATCATCATCATCATCATCATTATTATTATAGGTAGTAGTATTATTATCATCATCATCATCATCATCATTATTATAGGTAGTAGTATTATTATCATCATCATCATGGCTAAAAATCTCACAACATTGCCATCCGGAGGTATGACGGACCAACACACAAAAACTCTGTGTAACCTTGAACGTTTATAGTCTGGTTAAAACAGTTTAGTGAGGATTACTCATAAACATGGATGGCAAAAAATAACAATTACAAAGACCTGAGTGACGTCAACTTCGTTCTATCCTGATACTAACCAAAATGACGTCAAAAGACAAGTCTTTGGCCACAAAAGAAAACAAATTGTGAGTTGAATTCAAAAGTTCAACCAATGGAATCACTTGTTGCCATGAGCAACGCTATTATCATAATATATTATCTCATTCATCTGAAGTCTTTCATTCATCCTGTTTTTCTATTTCTGTTTTGTTTGGTTTGGTTTGGTTTTTGGTTTTGTTTTTGTTTGGTGTTTTTATTTTTTGTTTTTGTTCTCTTTTTTTTCATTTTTTTTTTTTTTTTTGTTATTGTGGTTTTTGGTTGTTGTTGTTGTTGCTGTTATTGCTGTTGTTGTTGTTGTTGTTGTTGTTGTTGTTGTTGTTTTTGTTTTTTTTTTTGCTTTGTTTTGTTTTTGTTTTTTTGTTGGGTTTTTTTTTGGTTTTTTGTGTGTTTTTTTTTTTGTGTTGTTTTTTTTTTTTCGGTTGTTGTTGTTGTTGTTGTTGTTGTTGTTGTATTTTTTGTTGTTTATTTGTTTTTTGTTTTTGTTTTTGATTTTGATATTCTACGTGTGTTTAATTGATCATGGATTAAGTCAATCTTTCTTAAAGACGACAAATCTTTCTGGTTCAGCCGTGTTGCCTTTGTCAGGATTCCACTGTATTTTGTAGAATTCGAAAAATGCCCTGTAAGTCAATCCAAACCACTATTAAAACCAAAACCGAGAGGTGCCTCAATGAGCCAATAAGACGGAGAGAAAGATAATGTGAGTAAATGTGACTCATATTATATAAGGGAACAACACAAAAGGCCGAAAGAGAGAGAGAGAGAGAGAGAGAGAGAGAGAGAGAACGAGAGAGAGAGAGAGAGACGAGAGGGAGAGAACGAGAGAGAGAGAGAGAGAGAGAGAGAAATAGAGAGAGAGCGACAATGAGATGAAGTAATGAGATGAAATGTAAACCATTACGGTTCTATTCCTGGGAGACGCGACATTTCAAATCAAGTCCTAATTGTAAAAATGTCAATTAAATTCTCCGCCGACGAGATAATTAGATTTAGAGTGAAGCTTTTAATTGGTGTCTGTGCGGCTATGTGATCTTGTCGTAGGCATGACGCTCTCTTTCGGATCAGAAGGTCCTGGGTTCGAGCCTCGCTCGACGCGTAGTTGAGTCCTTGGAAAAAGCTCTACACTCACATTTTCTCACCTTACTCGGGTATAAAATGAGTACCTGACCGTTAACAGCGTTGTCTTTGTCCGAAAAACTATAATTTAATTTCGCCTAATAAGCGTCATGTCACGTCCTTCATGCCAAATGTTCCTGTTAGTCAGGGACCCCTTATAAAGTGCTTTGAGCACGTTTAGTGGATATTGCGCTATATAAAAAGGTCATTCTAAAAAGTTGTCACAGTGTGATGAAACGCCTTTTTCAATTTTACAAATTTTGAATTTTGAAGGCCTCATAAAAGAATAGACTCGTCATGATAACTGGGCAAGCACCCAGCAGCGAGAAGTTTAGACGAAGAAGAAGAAGAAGAAGAAGAAGAAGAAGAAGAAGAAGAAGAAGAAGAAGAAGAAGAAGAAGAAGAAGAAGAAGAAGAAGAAGAAGAAGAAGAAGAAGAAGAAGAAGAAGAAGAAGAAGAAGAAGAAGAAGAAGAAGAAGAAGAAGAAGAAGAAGAAGAAGAAGAAGAAGAAGAAGAAAGAAGAAGAAGAAGAAGAAGAAGAAGAAGAAGAAGAAGAAGAAGAAGAAGAAGAAGAAGAAGAAGAAGAAGAAGAAGAAGAAGAAGAAGAAGAAGAAGAAGAAGAAGAAGAAGAAGAAGAAGAAGAAGAAGAAGAAGAAGAAGAAGAAGAAGAAGAAGAAGAAGAAGAAGACATAGACATATGAGTGAGATCCCCCTCCAATCTCGCTTTTAAATTCTTACATTGCCGAGTATTTTCTATCTAGAACTGAAACAGGTATCGTCCCCACTTATTGTAAGACAGCTTTGATCATCCTACATTTAAAGACACCTTCTTTGGACCAAATTGATTTTAAAAAGTGTAGACCAGTTTCAAATCTCCCTTTATTTTTTTTTTATTTTATTTTTTTTTTTTGTTGTTGATAAAAAGTAGTTATCCACCAATATACTTAACATTTAAACTTTAATTACCTGTATTATCCATTCCATTTCAGCTAGTAGATAATATCACAGTACCGAAACTGCGCGAGCTGTTTTCGGTAATAAATAATGTGATTTTTGAATGACGGGAATGAAGTGAATTTTTATGTATGATGAACTTATCAGCGGCTTTCGACACAATTGACCACAACATACCTACTGAGCACACCGGAAGGTAATTTTTATATCAAGAGATTGCGTTGAAATATTTCGATACACACCAAATGGATCGTCAACAGACTGTTAAGAATGTGAAACCACCCAATTATCTTCTTTAATTTGTGTACCTTAGTGATCAGTATTAGGTCTAGTTCTTTTACCAACAACAATGAACATAAAACCTCTTCGGTCAATTATTTATACTTTTTAAAAAGAAATAATATATATATATATATATATATATATATATATATATATATATATATATATATATATATATATATATATATATTGAATCGTGTTTGATACAAATATGGTACGAAAAGTGCTCGACATGTAGTAATGGAGCGAATTATTATTTAAAATATTTACCACAATGTTTGGGGCAGTCTACATCAATGATGTAGACTGCCCCAAACATTGTGGTAAATATTTTAAATAATATATATATATATATATATATATATATATATATATATATATATATATATATATATATATATATATATATATATACAAAGAGTTCGTATCATCTAACTGGCATTGGTAATGTTCATTTCTTTTTAAAACGTAGAAATGATTGACCGAAGAGAGAGAGAGAGAGAGAGAGAGAGAGAGAGAGAGAGAGAGAGAGAGAGAGAGAGAGAGAGAGAGAGAGAGAGAGAGAGAGACAGAGAGAGAGAGACAGACAGACAGACAGACAGAGAGAGAGAGAGAGAGAGAGAGAGAGAGAGAGAGAAAGAGAGAGGGAGAGAGACAGACAGACAGACAGACAGACAGAATGATTTTTGGGATGATCATGGACACGAACTGGTCAATGTAAATATAATTAAAAACACTATGAAGTGGTAATGAATTCCCTGGTGTAAAATCGTGACAACGTTTCTATGGTGACAACTCATTATATCTCATCTTTCATTAATTATTGACCACTGGTCAGCTAGCCCCTATATCCTAACAGTCACAACTCGGTCAGCGAGGAAATAAATTTCTAATAATTATTATTTTGTTTGTAAATTATGATCTACCAATGTTGAATATTATGTTCTCGAAGCTAGGTAGACATAGATGGGACGGAAGTGACGTCACTCAGCTTTTTATTATTGCGTTTAGAAAGCCATTTTAATGACTCGTTCCCACGTAGTAGTACATTCGTGAATTATGTTCACTTAGGAGTTTGGGGGGGGGGGGGGGGGGGCTTTGAATGTCATAATATGAAATGCCACTGAATCTAAACTACTTTATCCGTAAAATTTTTGTACAGTATAACCTTTCAAAGGAATCGTAGTTTTCAAATACAAGAGGATAATCAAAATTATAGAATCATTAATTTGTCTTCTCCATTCTGAGTTCTTGGTTGTGGGTATTCTATTAATAATATTGCTATTCGCCTCATGCCATGAAAAAGTATTCCGCGCTTTGCCTCATTGGAGAGATACTTGACAAATTTGCATGTTTAATCCATATTGTTATCAGTTTTTTTATGAATGTAGAAATCTTAACAGGCAGCGATGCCTCTGGCTTTCAACTATTAAAATATAACAATTGTTTATGTCAAGGGTGTACAAAGTGTACAATTTGCTATGTTATTTTGAACCCAGGGTGGCAAAGTTAGTGAGCAGTGCATATGAATCTCGTGAGAAATAAGACGTAATCAGAAAATAATTCACTGTGTATAATACTGTTATTGTAAACCATCCATTTGTTCAGACCTTTATTTTTTTATATACCGTAAAGAAGAAAAATCCCAAAGTATGTTACTGTAACCGGTGAAAAAAAATCGGCTAAATGCCACTAACAATTTTACTGTTCGAGCCAATTTTCAATAAAATCCATCAGATGGTTGTGGAGATATATACATGTCAACGTGTGCGCACGGGATGTGGAATGGACTAATATGGCTACCAACTTGATGTCTTTCCTGTAATTTAACTGTGTTTTATAGATCGTATGAAGTTGACGTCACTCAGGTCTCTGTTATTGCTTTTTGCCATCCACGTCTATGAGTAATTCTCACTAAACTGCATTAACCAGACTAAAAACATTCATGGTTGCACATAGTTTTGTGTGTTGGTCCGTTATACTTCCAGATGGCAATATTGTGAACTTCTTCGCCAAGCACAACACCCAAACCATGACAAGACATGCAATGCTCAAAACAAGAGATTCATTCATGGCGGTCATTGTTGATCCACTTACGTGAAAAGATTTCAGCTTTCGTAATATGTGTGTTCTTTGGTTTTCTATTTAACACGCATGAATAACGTGCATTTTGAAACATCAGACTACTGAATCCAATTTGGATTCAGTAGTCTGATGTCACGCCACCCGGCAACGGCGGCCATCTTGGTTCTAAACAAAGAAAATCATCACTTTGTATTCTTCATGCTGGCTAGAAATTTTCATATGCCTTGTGATCAGAATGTGTAAAAGTCAAAACATGATTAAATTTATGTTTTTTCCCTCTGGATACGCTTTTATGCTCGCCGGGCGTCCGCCATTGTTCCGATTGTTTAGAGCCAGTGTTACTAAGTTACCATGCGTCATTAGGAAGGAAGTGACGTTACGACTGTTGAAGAGTATTACTCATAAACGCGGATGGCAAAAAAAAAACAACAAAGATCTGAGTGACTTAGAGCCTGACACCCAGTTTGGCGTCATTTTTAAGGTTTGTGCAGCGTCAAGAGAGAGTTGTCGTTAGTAGAGCTCAATGAAACAAATGACTCCATTGGTTGAACTATTGAATAGAACTCACGATTTGTTT
>NC_088372.1:23208106-23295606 GCF_034508935.2 Berghia stephanieae | reverse complement strand
GAATGTGGAGGTGGGGGGGGGGGATTTCTTATTCAATCTCAATCTCCGATAAGAGTCGAAAAAAAAATGCTTTACTTGGGGCAGAGCTGCCAACTCCAATTGAAGAAAAGATGTAATTTTGACAGAAAAAATGTGTAATTTTGACAGAAAAAGGTGGAATTTTGACAGAAAAAAGGTGGAATTTTGACAGAAAAAAGGTGTAATTTTGACAGATAAAAAGGTGGAATTTTGAAGGAAAAGGTTTACTTGTTCAAAACAAAGGTATTATTAATAAACATATGTTATCACCACAATCATCTTCGATTTCCATTGGAAGACTCCTCTCCACAATAAATTTGGTAAAGGTTACGTCTAATCAAATAAAGCTTCGGGTTTAGGCTTCAGAAAACAAGATAAGCTGGAAGTGGATGATGAAAACGCAGCTTTCTTCCTTTTTCAGTTAGACGAGATTCCACACGAAGAAATAATTGCTTAAATCACCCACACGACCTTGATGACGACATAAATGTGTAATGTGTAACAAAAAAGCATGAAAGTGTAATTTGATTTAAAAAGCGTAAAAATACGCCTTTTTCGCATTCAAATGGTAGCTCTGCTGGGGCACACCGTCGAGATGTCCAATCAATTAACCAATAGATTTTTGACCAATCAAAACATGGATTTTGTGACACTCCTTCACACGTGCTCGGACAAACATAGTTGGTTGTTTATAGATAGTATGCGCTTGTCTAAGAAGTTCACAACATTGTTTAATTTGATATGTTTTCCAATCACCTCCATTGCTTACATTATGACGACTATCTATTTGTCTATAAATAGTATGCGCTTGGATAAGAAGCTCATAACATTGCCATCCGGAAGTATAACGGACCACCACACAAAACTATGTGTAAACATGAACGTATGTAGTCTGGTTAATACAGTTTAGTGAGAGAATTACTCATGAACGCGGATGGCAAAAAACAATAACAAAGACCAATAGATAGAATGCGCTTGGCCAAGGAGTTCATAACATTGCCATCCGGAAGTATAACGGACCAACACACAAACTCTGTGTAACCATGAACTTTTATAGTCTGGTTAATACAGTTTAGTGAGAACAACTCACAAACGCGGATGGCAAAAACAATAACAAAGGCGTGAGTGACGTCATCTGCATATTATCTATTGATAGTTCGAAGATGACGTCACTCAGGCCTTTGTTATTGTTTTTGCCATCCGCGTTTGTGAGTTGTTCTCACTAAACTGTATTAACCAGACTATAAAAGTTCATGTTTACACAGAGTTTGTGTGTTGGTCCGTTATACTTCCGGATGGCAATGTTATGAACTCCTTGGCCAAGCGCATTCTATCTATAGGTCTTTGTTATTGTTTTTTTGCCATCCGCGTTCATGAGTAATTCTCACTAAACTGTATAGATAGTATGCAGATGACGTCACTCAGGCCTTTGTTATTGTTTTTGCCATCCGCGTTTGTGAGTTGTTCTCACTAAACTGTATTAACCAGACTATAAAAGTTCATGGTTACACAGAGTTTGTGTGTTGGTCCGTTATACTTCCGGATGGCAATGTTGTGAACTCCTTGGCTAAGCGCATTCTATCCATAGATAGAATGAAGTTGACGTCACTTGAGTCTTTGTTTCCGTTTTATGCCTTCCATATTTATGAGTAGTTCTCACTCAACTGTATTATCCAGACTATAAAAGTTCATGGTTACACTTAGTTTTGTGTGTTGGTCCGTTATACTTCCGGGTGGCAATGTTGTGAGTTTCTTAGCCACGCACACCTACTATCTTTAGAGAACACCCAAAAACACGTTATATTGTACAGATTATCATTATTTCATGATTGTTGGATCAAATTAATGGCAGATTATGAGAGAAATATGGCGTGAATGAAGCATTGCTTGAATGGATTATGGGATTGATTCGTCATCATTAACGTAGGTAATGCCAGGAAAGTCGGTCAATGTTTTCCAGGAGAAGTCTTCACGAGGTGGTTGTCATTAAGTCGGTGTGTGAAGTCTGAATTTGTACTGGCCATTAGCGCATTCGCCATAATTTAATTTGTCAATGTTATTGCCGCACAAACAGCATTAGCGCATTCATTATAATTTAATTTGTCAATGTTATTGCCGTACAAACAGCATTAACGCATTCATCATAATTTGTCAACTGTCAATGTTATTGCCGCACAAACAGCATTAGCGCATTCATCATAATTTGTCAATTGTCAATGTTATTGCCGCACAAACAGCATTAGTGCATTCATCATAATTTGTCAACTGTCAATGTTATTGCCGCAAAAACAGCATTAGTGCATTCATCATAATTTGTCAATGTCCATGTTATTGCCGCACAAACAGCATTAGCGCATTCATCATAATTTGTCAACTGTCAATGTTATTGCCGCACAAACAGCATTAGTGCATTCATCATAATTTGTCAACTGTCAATGTTATTGCCGCAAAAACAGCATTAGTGCATTCATCATAATTTGTCAATGTCCATGTTATTGCCGCACAAACAGCATTAGCGCATTCATCATAATTTATCAACTGTCAATGTTATTGCCGCACAAACAGCATTAGCGCATTCATCATAATTTGTCAATTGTCAATGTTATTGCCGCACAAACAGCATTAGTGCATTCATCATAATTTGTCAATTGTCAATGTTATTGCCGCACAAACAGCATTAACGCATTCATCATAATTTGTCAATGTCCATGTTATTGCCGCACAAACAGCATTAGTGCATTCATCATAATTTGTCAATGTCCATGTTATTGCCGCACAAACAGCATTAACGCATTCATCATAATTTGTCAATGTCCATGTTATTGCCGCACAAACAGCATTAGCGCATTCATCATAATTTGTCAATGTCCATGTTATTGTCGCACAAACAACATTAGCGCATTCATCATAATTTGTCAATGTCCATGTTATTGCCGCACAAACAGCATTAGTGCATTCATCATAATTTGTCAATGTCCATGTTATTGTCGCACAAACAGCATTAGCGCATTCATCATAATTTGTCAATGTCCATGTTATTGCCACACAAACAGCATTAGCGCATTCATCATAATTTGTCAATGTCCATGTTATTGCCGCACAAACAGCATTGTGTCCTCCATGAAATGGAATTCTGGTTTAATTTGGCCTGTTGAGGAAATTAAGAACGCATTGTGAACCGCATTGAGCAACGTCAACCCGCTGAAATGTGTTAAGTAAATATTCATAATTATCTTTTTTTATGTAATGTTTTGTGACGTCATTTAATGGAACTCCACTATAGATAGTATGCAGATGACGTCACTCGGGCCTTTGTTATTGTTTTTGCCATCCGCGTTTGTGAGTTGTTCTCACTAAACTGTATTAATCAGACTATAGATAGAATGCGCTTGGCCAAGGAGTTCACAACATTGCCATCTGGAAGTATAACGGACCAACACACAAACTCTGTGTAACCATGAACTTTTATAGTCTGGTTAATACAATTTAGTGAGAACAACTCACAAACGCGGATGGCAAAAACAATAACAAAGGCCTGAGTGACGTCATCTTCGAACTATCTGTAAAAGTTCATGGTTACACAGAGTTTGTGTGTTGGTCCGTTATACTTCCGGATGGCAATGTTGTGAACTCCTTGGCCAAGCGCATTCTATCTATCGATAGAACGAAGTTAACATCACTCGGAGAAACCATCAAGCCCCATTTAAGTGTTTACACGTGTGATGTCCCCTTATTAGTGTTCACTATAGAAACAACGAAGTTGATGTCACTCGGGTCTTTGCTATTGTTTTTTGCCATCCACGTTTATGAATAATTCTCACCTAACTGTAATATCCAGACTATAAAAGTTCATGGTCTTTGTTATTGTTTATGAGTGATTCTCATTAAACTGTATTATCCAGATTATAAACGTTCAAGGTTACTCATAGTTTTGTGTGTTGGTCCGTTATACTTCCTGATGGCAATGTCGTGAGTTTCTAAGCAAAGCGCACAGTATCTGTATTATTAGACACAACTAAGGGACAGAGTCTTTGATAAACACATTCACCTACTTGAAGATGGCTTTGACCCAATGATATCTATAGATAGAATGCGCTTGGCCAAGGAGTTCACAACATTGCCATCCGGAAGTATAACGGACCAACACACAAAACTCTGTGTAACCATGAACTTTTATAGTCTGGTTAATACAGTTTAGTGAGAACAACTCACAAACGCGGATGGCAAAAACTATAACAAAGGCCTGAGTGACGTCATCTTCGTTCTATCTATACACTCTCTATGTGGCTATGACCACAACATATCTAATTGTATTAATTATATAATAACTAGATATGTATATCATATCATATATTATATGGATACATTAATATATCCCATAAGGCAGTTATGCGTGAACGATGTAATTGGGCTTCCTGCTGCTCACAATCCTGCACGTGCGATTTTGTTTACTCCTACCGGCATCAAACAAGCCATGGTTGTTTGTAGACGAGCAGGCTTTACTGTCTTACCGACCGGCGGCTGTTTAGTGAGCCTCATAGATGTGAGTGGTGAGCCTCGAATGCATGAATTGAATAGGTCACCGTGCCCCGTTAATCACATCAAGCCAATTCTTTCACTCCGCCCTTTTCTGTTATGAGAGAAAACACGGGGGAAATTTAACTCAATGGATAAGACGCCTCATTAGATTGCGTGAGAAACGAATACCAAAATAAAAATTGCGAAATTAACCAGTCATAATATTATTATGCCGTATTCTGAAGGCTACCTCTATTCTCACCCCCCCCCCCCCCCCCCCCCCCCCCCCGGCCGATTGGATTACCGAAAAAAACGTCGCCGGCTTTTTTGATTGATTTTTTACTTTAATTGTGCAACTTGTGACAAGAAACTTAACAAATTACTGCATTACAACCTTTGGATTAAACATACAATAATTGTGGACTACTTTTTATACTATTATGAAGACTTGCATCCCGGGGGTGAGAATAGTCACTTCGTATTCTGAAATGACACATGTTTTGTTTTTTTTTTAAATTGGCCGGATAACTCGTACTTCAAATATCGATCGATTTAAATGACTCTCATCATGGCAAAAACTCTCAAACTTTGGATTTAAGGAAGACCTCGCGAGGTCCCAGGTTTGAGAGTTTTTGTCAAGATAAAGGTAATTTAAATCGTTCGATATTTGAAAGACGAGATTTATGGCCAAATTTTTAAATACGTGTTGTTTTTTGTTGTTTTTTACCAGAGTACGACAGTAAACTGGTTAAACTATAAGATACGCGATAAACTTATTAAGCAAAACGTCGCTTAGAAATTTTAAAAGAATAACTGTACGTCGAGCTACACACGTTTTGAAAATGAAAGAAAAAAATGAGCTGTTATAAGGCGCAATATCCACCATATGTGCTCAACAAAGTACTTTGCAAGGTGTCCCAAGTCAACAGCAACACTAAAGGCTTAATATTTAGGACCCGACATGACGCGTATGAGCCCCGCTGTACAATATTTTGTTGGATAGAGATAACGTTATTATTACCAGCAAGTAGACTTACGTCATATTTTACCAACAATTCGTAGAATCACGAAATTTTGACCCAGTTTCAGAAGTTAATAAGCATCTATAAGTCTCTCTCTCTCTCTCTCTCTCTCTCTCTCTCTCTCTCTCTCTCTCTCTCTCTCTCTTTCCTTCTTTCTTTCTTTATCTCTCCCTCTCTTTCTCTCTATCTATCTTCTCTCTCTCTCTCTCCTCTCTTCTCTCTCTCTCCTTCCTCTCTCTCTCTTCTTCTCTCTCTCTCTCTCTCTTTCTCTCTCTCTCTCTCTCTCTTCTCTCTCCTCAACCTCTCTCTCTCTCTCTTCTCTCTCTCTCTTTCTTCTCTTCTCTCTCTCTCTTCTTTCTTTTCTCTCTCTCCTCCTCTCTCTCTCTTCTCTTCTTTCTCTCTCTTCTCTCTCTCTCTTTCTCTTCTCTTCTCTCTCTCTCCTCTCTTATCTATCTATCTTTATTATCTTCTCTCTCTCTCTCTCTCTCTCTCTCTCTCTCTCTCTCTCTCTCTCTCTCTCTCTCTCTCTCTCTCTCTCTTTCTGGATTATGTAGTAAAAGAAAGAAGATCTATCAGTGAAAGGTACTTTTCTCCATCCCAAAATGCCAAATATTCACCCATAATAATAATGTAAGGTGTGTATGCAATGATTTCATGCGTGTGTAAACCATGTGATCGAGCTTGCGTGTGCCCGGAGAGGGGGGGGGGGGGGGGGGGGGGGGGGGGGGGGGGGGGTTTCTGGTCCTTCCGCCTTCCGGTTGATATGAGAAATCGTGTATTTTCTTTGCCACCTCGACGAAATTCTGAAATCCGTTCACAAACATCCTTTTTTTTTTTTTGTCCTTATTAAAATAGCTGACAGTTTATGTAAGCAGAAGCGGATTTGCACATGAAAGAATACAGAAAGGCTGTTTGAAATCAACGTAACATCTTTGTGCCCACAGAAGAAATGAAATGTAGGCCTTCGATCTTATCAAAATACCGTCGACCTGAACCCTTCACTGTTTACAGTCCGGGTTGACTTGACTCGAATCTTGAAACTTACAGTAAAGCAGACTTTTTGTACTTATAACGAACACGCTTGAATAGAATAGATAGCAATAACGAATGCATATTCTGATTTATGCCACAATACTCTATGCGCTTTACACAGCTTCATGAGACAACAGACGAACTTTAGGCCCAATAAAGACTTTTAATTTTAAGAGGGCACATCAAAAGACCAAGATTGAGAACAGCACCGCTGAAGTCGATATAGTTCCGTGTGTGTGTGGGTTGGGGGGGGGGAGAGAGAGAGAGGGAGGGGGTGTGCCCTTAGAGAGAGAGAGAGAGAGAGAGAGAGAGAGAGAGAGAGAGAGAGCGGGGGATGGAGAGAGAGAGAGAGCGGGGAATGGAGAGAGAGAGAGTGAGAGAGAGCGGGGGATGGAGAGAGAGAGAGAGAGAGAGAGAGATGTTGGTGGGTGAGATAAAAGGATTAATACAAAACAAGCAGATGGAGAGGAAATAAGGAAGAAATACAGAGAGACGGAATAGAGAGAATTCTAGATAAAAATAGGGAATCGTGTGTGAATGTGAGTGTATATGTGAGAGAGATAGATAGAGAGAGAGTGAGAGAGAGAGAAGGGGGAGGGGAGGGGGGGGTGAGTGTCTTTATGTGTATAAATATCTCTAATAATCATGTGTTGACTGACAATGTCAAGGTCAACTGTTATCTCCCACGCTTTGCTTCTCACGAATGCGCGTGCTTCTTTCAGAAAGTAGATAAGAAGTTATCCAGAGATAGTCTAGTTAGATATAAATATGTACAACATTCACAGCGATGTGTGGCTGGTAAAATCGTTCAACCCATATCTATTAAATACCTTACTGATAGGTAAGCGATTTTATGCCTGGGCTTAAAGTTTATATATTTATATTTCTTAGTCTTTCGACACACACACACGCACCTCGTATATATATATATATATATATATATATATATATATTATATATATATATATATATATATATTGTGTGGGTGTGTGTGTGTTGTGTGTGTGTTCGTGTGTGTGTGAGTATCGAAAGACTAAGAAATATAAATAGAGACACATATGCAAAAAGAAAAGTATTTAGATTCAGATAATATAGAATTTTGAAGCGGATGGATAGTACAGATGATACACAAAATAAAATACGCGAGAGCTGAAATTATGCATATTTTACACGAACTTCGGATTTTATTTTTTAATTCTTTAAATAAATCTTATCTATTTCGTCTTTTTTTTTTAGAATACCAAGAGAAACGCGATTTTTCGCTGATTAATGATAAGATGAACAATTATTGATTTAGTGTTTATTTGCTCCAACGGTTTATAGATAGAACGAAGTTGACGTCACTCAGGTCTTTGTTATTGTTTTTTGCCATCCAGGATTATGAGTAATTCTCACTAAACTGGATCAACCAGACTATAGATAGTTCGAAGATGACGTCACTCAGGTCTTTGTTATTGTTTTTTTTTTGCCATCCATGTTTATGAGTAATTCTCACTAAACTGTATTAACCTGACTATAGATTGTATGCAGATGACGTCACTCAGGCCTTTGTTATTGTTTTTGCCATCCGCGTTTGTGAGTTGTTCTCACTAAACTGTATTAACCAGACTATAAAAGTTCATGGTTACACAGAGTTTGTGTGTTGGTCCGTTATACTTCCGGATGGCAATGTTGTGAACTCCTTGGCCAAGCGCATTCTATCTATAAACGTTCATTGTTACACACAGTTTTGTGTGTTGATCCGTTATACTTCCGGATGGCAATGTTATGAGCTTCTTAGCCAAGCGCATACTATCTATAAACGTTTAAGATTACTCATAGTTTTGTGTGTTGGTCCGTTATTATATCCGGATGGCAATGTTGTAAGTTTCTTAGCGAAGTGCACAGCCAGCATCTAAAGCGATGTGTAATTCTATTTACAAGTCAAGTGTAATCCACAGCAAACTTTTCATGGTCGAATTCTGCAATGGAAATAAATGCTCTATAAACTAAGGAGAGGGAATAGTGATCTGCACCTTGGATTTGTTATTTGGTGAACGCGGTTATCACAGAATCTGTCTCCCTAAGTTGTAACCAACACAGTGAATACTTTTATGTAAACACTCTTTTTAGGGCACGATGACGATGCTTTCTATAGATAGATCGAAGATGACGTCACTCAGGTCTTTGCTATTGTTTTTTGCCATCCGCGTTTATGAGTAATGCTCACTGAACTGTATTAACCCGACTATAAACGTTCATGGATACACACAGTTTTGTGTGTTGGTCCGTTATACTTCCGGATGGCAATGTTATGAGCTTCTTGGCCAAGCGCACACTATAGATAGAATGCGCTTGGCCAAGGAGTTCACAACATTGCCATCCGGAAGTATAACGGACCAACACACAAACTCTGTGTAACCATGAATTGTTATAGTCTGGTTAATACAGTTTAGTGAGAACAACTCACAAACGCGGATGGCAAAAACAATAACAAAGGCCTGAGTGACGTCATCTGCATACTATCTATAAGTACGAGTAAACAAAACTCACAAAATCACACAAATCATTTTAAAAACAAGCCTTAATAACACCGAGATACCAGTCCCGTGTGGAGAGGTCATTGTCATTTTTCTTTGTCCACAAACTAAGGGACTGAATTTGGTAGATAATGCATTCACTCAATTTAGAGGGCCGGATTTCTATTCAATTTTGTAGTACGTTTGTTTCTTAGATAATAACAACGTTGTTGTAAGAAGATCGAGGGGGTGGAGGGAGTAACAATAGGAAGTGAGAAGGAAACTTCAATTTAATCAACTGAAACAGATAAAGGTGTCGAGAAGGTTGACCTTTGACCTTAACAGCTCCATTCTCGCATCTCTCATTTCTCTGTAAGTGTTTCATTCCTCGTGTTTTGTTTTTTATAAAGGGGAAACCCGAAAAGTTATTTGTTGTTTCTTGCGGGTCTGCGTGTGTGTATGTGCCATGTGGGGGGTTGTGGCACACGAGATGCATTTTTTTTCAACCAATGTATAGCGTATTGCTTGAGCATTATATGATTTTGAAAATGCTCTATACAAATGCCATCTATTTAACTACTACTACTACAACTACTACTACTACTACTACTACTACTACTACTACTACTACTACTACTACTACTACTACTACAACGACAACTATTACTACTATTCTACTTACTAATACTAATAATAATAATAATAATAATAATAATAATAATAATAATAATAATAATAATAATAATAATAATAATAATAATAATAATAATAATAATAATAATAATAATAATAATAAAAATAATAATAATAATAATAATAATAATAATAATAATAATAATAATAATCACTCATCACTTTCTTTTGATGATTGTGATTGTCGTCTTTTAATCCAACGTAAACTTTAGGGAAGTGTCTGGCTACAAGTTAATGAAGGCTACGGTTCGGGCGATATTTAAGTTGGGCACCTAAAAAACAGAAGTTCTTTATGAGAGACATTTTGCCCACATATTTTCTCCTCTGATTGAAGAGGAGCGATAAATTCAGAGGTATCTCTTTAAACAAAAACAAACAAAAATATAAAAACTTGAGCTTTTATATAGCGCACCATCCACTAAACGTGCTCAAAGCGCCTGACATGGGGTCCCTGGGCAACAGCAACCCGTAACATGTACAATAGGACATGACGCCTATTAGGCGATATTACAATTTTATTTCCGACAGACAACGCTGCTAACTGCCTGGTACTCATTTTACACTTGAGTACGGTGAGAGAATGTGAGCACTGAGCCTTTTCAAAAGACTCAAATATGCGCCGAGCGAGGCTCGAACCCAGGGCCTTCCGATCAAAAAGTGACTGTTATACCACAAGAACACACAACCCCACTCTTATATAAATAGAACGAAGATGACGTCACTCAGAACTTTGTTGTAGCTTTTTGCCATCCGCGTTTATGAGTAATTCTCACTAAACTGTATTAACCAGACTATAGATAGTGTGCGCTTGGCTAAGAAACTCACAACATTGCCATCCGGAAGTATAACGGACCAACACACAAAACTATGTGTTACCTTCAACGTTTATAGATAGTATGCAGATGACGTCACTCAGGCCTTTGTTATTGTTTTTGCCATCCGCGTTTGTGAGTTGTTCTCACTAAACTGTATTAACCAGACTATAAAAGTTCATGGTTACACAGAGTTTGTGTGTTGGTCCTTTATACTTCCGGATGGCATTGTTGTGAACTCCTTGGCCAAGCGCATTCTATCTATAGTCTGGTTAATACAGTTAAGTGAGAATTACTGATAAACGCGGATGGTAAAAAAAAACAATAACAACAAAGACCTGATTGACATCAATTTCATTCTGTCTACAAGGTTACACAGTGTTGGTCCGTTTTACTTCCGGATGGCAATGTTGTGAGATTCTTAGCCAAGCGCATACTATCTAAAAGCAGTTGCCTTTGTCATATTAAATGCTACATCATCGCAATTCTTTTTTTTTTTTAAGCCACGTTTTACACGGTCTTGTCCATTCTAAAAATGCAAAATTTACCTTTTTAAACAAAATCCTTTTTTGGGTCTGCATAACTCAGTTGATAAAGCATCCGTCCAAAGAGCAAAGGGACTTGAATCAAACCCAGATATAGTCAAATTCCATCTTTTCTTTTTCTTTTCTTTTTCTTTTCTTTTTCTTTTTTTTTTTTAATTTTTAATTTATTCTTTTTAGATCTGACCTCTCTTTCCACCTTGCAATGGCGAAAAGTACATAATTTGCAATACGTAATCAACTGAATCAGCTGAAAACTTAAAACTGCCCTATCCAAAGGCCAGTAAGCAATATTATATCTATTTTAACTTTACAAAGGCCGTGATAAAGTCGTCCTCTACTACTGGTATAGCTCTGAAGTGAAGGGCTACATTGTGTACTTTTTAATATGTTTTGATATCGTGTTGTGATGTGGGATTTGGATTTGCTTTTTCGTGGGTGGGTGTGTCGGTGTGTGTGTGTGTGTGTGTGTGTGTGTGTGTGTGTGTGTGTGTGTGTGTGGCATTGATGGTTATGAATGTTTAACTATTGTGATCGTGTGTGTTTATTTAAAATAGCCACTTGACCACAAGTGGTCACTCGAAAATTAATGGTCTACTTACTATAGATGCTGTGCGTTTGGCTAAGAAGCTCACAACATTGCCATCCGGAAATATAATGGACCAACAAACAAAACTACGTGTAACATTGAACGTTTATAGTCTGGCCTTTCCAGAGTGCGGCAATTAACTGGTTAACTCACTAAACCCTAACACCGACTTTATCCGTAGTTTACCCGAGGCTTCCTTTACATATATGTGTAACCTTGAGTTTACCCGGATTACTTAAACCCCATGCCCATTTATTACATTTTTCTGAGACAAATTATAGGCGTATTATCGAAGTTAATGTTTTTAGATTTTACATGTTATGTCTATGTACATGCTCATTTTTAATGCATTTCTTCCAATGGGAGCGATCTATATTTATGTTTTCGTCCAACCAAATCCTCAACCACATGATTTGTTGCTGTCCAACGATTGGATATTTCTGAACAAATGCAAACACGCTGCTTTGTTTACAAATGTTATAAACATACCCATGTGTCAAGCTGAATCAAATGACCAATCGTGATGTCAAATATTGAAAAAGCTGTGAACACATTTCACTAAGTGGGTCATTTTGAGCACATTTTGCAATGTGACCAATGACCTCTAGCACATGGAAAGTTAATATAGATCATGCCCATTTAGAAAAGTAGCAAAAATCTCTAGGATTGAGTGAGTTAATGTTTATTCACAGACTTTTAAGTTAAGTTCAATTTATAGTACTAATCTCATTCTACTTAATCGTTTCTTTCCGTTGTTTCTCCTTGTTGTGTTCTGGGAAAAGATTGGGCGTGAGAACAAGAAGGAAATCAATTAAATGAGCGCGGTTGGTTATGATGCGAGGATATTGTAGAAGAAGAAGAAGAAGAAGAGGAGGAGGAGGAGGAGGAGGAGGCGGAGGAGGAGGAGGAGGGGAGGAGGAGGAGGAGGAAGAGGAGGAGGAGCAGGAGGAGGAGAAGAAGAAGAATGATGAGGAGGTAAGAGAGAAGAAAGGGTAAAGCGAAATACAGGAATAGCATATAAATTTTGCCCAAATTATGATATAGACCTCACGTAACACATTCAAGAATTCGTCCATCCATCCACCATACACCAAGAAACGAGAGGTAATCAAATAGTTTTACTCACCACTTCCAGTTCCTATATATTATTCACAATAATATCCAATATCTCAACCATATGAACAAAAACACAAGACACAATAATAACATAGAGTAGAGCATGACGAATGCACGAGCGTGAATGAACGTGAGCAATGTAGACAACGAGAGAAAGTTGTGAGGATGAGTTCAGGAGTTCAATTTGCACGTACGGACAGCCGACGGCGGTATAATCGTGGTAATTCTAGAACAAGCATGTGCTCGCTAGCAAGCATCTTGTCTTGATAGGCACTAGTAGGCGCGATTCACGAGTCACTACGTATTAAGTATAATTTGACGTTTGATGTTCGTTTGATCTCTCTCTCTCTCTCTCTCTCTCTCTCTCTCTCTCTCTCTCTCTCTCTCTCTCTCTCTCTCTCTCTCCCTCTCTCTCTCTCTCTCTCTCTCTCTATCTCTGTGTGTGTGTGTGTGAGAGAGAGAGAAAGAGAGTGTGTATCTCTCTCTAGTGCATCTGTGTGTGTGTATGTGTGTGTGCGTGCGTGAGTGAGTGAATCCGTGTGTGTGTGTGTGTGTGTGTGTGTGTGAGTGTATCTCTCTTTATGAGTGTAGCTCTGTGTGTGTTGTGTGTGAAGAGAGAGTAAGTGTATCTATCTGCGTGTGAGTGTGTGTCTGTGTGTGTGTATGAGTGAGTGTATCTCTCTCTCTCTCTCTCTCTCTCTCTCTCTCTCTCTCTCTCTCTCTCTCTCTCTCTCTCTCTCTCTCTCTCTCTCTCTCTCTCTTTTTTTTTTTTTTTTTTTTTTTTTCTTTTTCTTTCTTTTTCTTTTTGTTAAACATAAAAATAACACTTTTGTTTTGTTAATTCACAGGCACAATTTTATGGAAATTCCTTTCAATGCGTATGAGTTATTGCCCTTGATTTTTTAAATATTTAAAATATTTTTTTTTTCCGTGAATATAAATTATATTCCGTCTTTAAAGTGTCTCTTGCGAACCACGCTTTATCAAATACAACTCCTCAAAGAATAAAATGGATGTCAAATTCAAGCGTTTAAAATACCAAATAAAACTAACAATTAATAGCTAGGGGAATTAGGGACACAACCCCCCCCCCCCCCCCCCCCCCCCCCACCCCCACCACCAATCGTGCAAATTAGTGATGAAAGCATGAATTTTTTATGAAAAAAAGTTCGTGTTCTAAGGTTGATATAGAACCACTTTCTCATTACTCCAAGAGCTGAGATATCAGCAATTTAAATCGTGTAAAATAACGGCGGTGATGAAACTTGCCGCCTTCACAACGACATTTTGCTTTGGGGTCAAAACGGGTAAAATAAAAGGGGCGGGTAACGAGTACCCGCTTCAACAAATGGAAACCGAACTGAGTGATAATTTTAATTTTTGGCGGTTTTGGTTTCAAACGAAACGCTCAATTAGGAAACAGAACTGAAATCGAAACTGCTCTTAGAATTCCAAGAATTTAATTAATATTTTGAACAAAAATTTGAAGTAATGCAATTTTGATTTACATATTTACATTTACATGACATTTTTTGAAAAGATTTTTCTCCTTTATTTTTCAATTACATTGATTTTTTGTTTTGTTTTATTTGTTACACACATTTGATTCAATTTTGGAATCAACAGATTAAGACTATATTAGATCTTTTAAAGGAATCTCAGTTTTTTTTTTTTTTTTGTTTTTTAATTTATATTGTTGGTTTCATTGTACTTAATTATCCTTGTTTCTTACTTCAGTTTCGTTTCATTTGTTGTAATAAATAATAAATAATTTTTTTAAAAATTAAAATTTAAAAAAATAAATGATTCCCTTTCACCACCAACAAAGCTGCAATTTGGCGTTCCACATGGTTCAGTGCTTGGCCCTTATATTTTCACAATGTACACAAATCCCTTAAGCAACATCATCGCGACCTTCTGTCTCAGCCATCATCTCTACGCCGATGATACCCAGCTATACATTCCCATTTCATCAAAAAAAATATCGAAGAAACAAAAGCATGTCTAGATAACGTTACAGCATGGATGACAAACAACAGGCTAAAATTCAATTAGGACAAAACTGAGCTGATTGTATTCAAAAGGACAGGAAAGGATATACTCATTGACCAACTGAATCCGTTATTAAAAATTCCAATGTCGTTCGAAACCTGGTTTTCTTCTTTGACACTCACCTAGACATGCGTGCGCACATAACAAAGTGCTGTCAGGCGATACATAATGCTCTCCAAATGATATGCAGAATACGAAATTTTATTGATGACGGAACATGCAAAACACTTATCCATGCCCATGTCACGACACTGGGTTCCAATAGAAAAAAAGAATAAAATACAAAAGCGCATGGTTTGCTTCCAATTGCCTTCACCATACATCACCTGAATACCTTCTATGCCTTGTCGGGGAATATAAACCATATCGATCTCTGCGATCCAGCAGTTCTTTGCTAATGGAGAAAAACATTACAAGAACAAAGTTTGCAATGAATTTGTGTCTTTTTGGGGCAGACACGCATCCATAGGACCAAATCTCATGACACTATAGGTTTATGTCTTAAAAATCAATGAGAAGTGAATAAAACTCGAAGGCTTTAGATCAGAACTGATCATAAAAACCGAGCGATTCTGGGGTAAAGCTGTAGAAACTGTTTAATAATGCCCTATACTTGTAGTTTTGATATTCCATACTTCAGAATGCATATTCTTTTCTTATTTAATCTCTGACGCATGTTTGTTTGTTTTTTTAAGTAAAGAATAGTTTAATGTACACTTCCGAATGAATTGTATCCAGAACAAGGAATTTACCCAATGGAAACCGTACGGTGCTCTTATTGGCTAACCAACCAGCGGCCTCGATGAGAAAAATATCCGCCATTGAGACCTTGACTGAGAATCGCGTTACTATAGTAAACAAGGGCTGATCGGCCGTTCATGAAAACAAGTTGCTGCTCGCTCGTTTAACTCAAAATTATTCAAAACGATCTCTCTAAAATGATATAAATGTGACTTCTTAAGGTTTTCTTCACGGTCAAAACCACACAACATTCTATTAATGATTATGACCGAGGCAAAAAGGAATATTGACAGGTCGACCGAGAGTTGAACTCGTGAGACGACAAACATCAATGCGAAGTGTAGCGAGAGTCAAGCTATTGTTTGTCTTGTCCTGTTCTATATAGAGAAAGGGATAAATAGTATAGCCTCGTGTGTGAGTGGTTGCGTGTCATAGTCATGTTTTTAAATTGTTTCTGTTGTTTATGTGTGTAGTGATGACTCTCTCACACTCAATTTCAATGTCGAAAGAGGAATTCCCGCACACAAGAAAGGGGAATTGGGGTGGTATTTGGCATACATATTGCATAGTATCTAGTTCTAAATAGATAACTGATTAGAATTATATTATGATATATAAACACAATGCCAAATACAATTCTGAAGTTTCCTTATTTCAAATGAAGTAAAGCTCCAAAACCTAATGGTAGTGATTATAGTACTGGTGTTAGTGAGGTGATGTGGTGTTGTTGGTGGTTGTAGTTGTATTAGTAATAGTGATGATGATGTGGTGGTGGTGGTGATGATTGTAGTTGTAGTAGTAGTGGTAGTGATGATGATGTGGTGGTGGTTGTAGTTGTAGTAGTAGTTGTAATGGTAATGATATGGTGGTGGTGGTGGTGGTGGTTGTAGTAGTAGTTGTCGTGATGATGATGTGGTGGTGGTGTTTGTAGTAGTAGTGGTAATGATGCGGCTATGTGGTCTAGTAGTATGACACTTGCTTTCGGATCGGAAGGTCCTGGGTTCGAGCCTCGCGCTCGGCGCATAGTTGAGTCCTTGGAAAAGGCTCTTTACTCACATTCCCTCACCATACTCAGGTGTAAAATGAGTACCTGGCCGTTAACAGAGTTGTCTTTGTCCGAAAAATTGTAATATCGCCTAACAGGCGTCATGTCCCGTCCTACATGTTAAATGTTGACCAGGGACCCCTTGTAAAGCGCTTTGAGCACATTTAGTAGATATTGCACTATATAAAGCTCAATTAAAAAAAAATATATTTCAATGATGATGATATGGTGGTGGTGGTTGCAGTAGTAGTAGTGGTAGTGATGATAATGTGGTGGTGGTTGTAGTTGTAGTAGTAGTGATAGTGATGATGATGTGGTGGTGGTTGTAGTAGTAGTTGTAATGGTGATGATATGGTGGTAGTGGTGGTTGCAGTAGTAGTGGTAGTGATGACGATGTGGTTGTGGTGGTTGTAGTAGTAGTGGTAATGGTAATGATATGGTGGTAGTGGTGGTTGTAGTAGTAGTGGTAATGGTAATGATCTGGTGGTGGTTGTAGCAGTAGTGGTCGTGATGACGATGTTGTTGTGGTGGTTGTAGTAGTAGTGGTAGTGATGATTATGTGCTGGTGGTGGTGCAGTAGTGGTAGTGATAATGATGTGGTGCTGGTGGTTGTGGTAGTAGTGGTAGTGATACTATTGTGGTGGTGGTTGTAGTAGTTGAGGTAGTGATGATGTGGTGGTGGTTGTAGTAGTAGTGGTGGTGGTGGTTGTGGTAGTAGTGGTAATGATGATGCTATGGTGGTGGTGGTTGCAGTAGTAGTGGTAGTGATGACGATGTGGTTGTGGTGATTGTAGTAGTAGTGGTAGTGATAATGATGTGGGGCTGGTGGTTGTAGTAGCAGTGTTAGTGATGATATTGTGGTGGTGGTTGTAGTAGTAGATGATGTGGTGGTTGGAAAACACATTACAGGTTATTATAATACATGATTACACACATTCTCTAACTTCATTTTTTTGACAGCTTCATTGTGCCATAAATATACGCAACAGTTCTGAAACATTTTATTGTGGATTTTGATATTGTTTGTTGTTTTTCTTGTGTCGTTGACATAGAGACCGAATGAACGGGAATGACTACATTCTCAGCCAACAATAAAATGGCGCTGAATGCTTTCATTGGTGGACACTTTTTAGGCTTCGTACGTATTCTCATTCGTTTAATTCTATGATCCAGAAGCAGTCGGTCTGGAATTTCATGAATTACTTCCCTTGATCCAATTGCACAACGTTACAATCCGTTTTGTACAACTACTACTACTACTACTACTACTACTACTACTACTACTACTACTACTACTATTACAATAGCAACTACTACTACTACTACTACCACTACTACTGCTATTACTACTACTACTACTACTACTACACTACTACTACTACTATTACAACTACTACTACAATAAACTACGACGACTACTACTACAACGACTGATTAACATCAACTCCATATTGATTTTATTAAATTTATCTCCTTGTTTAACAGATCACAGACTCTACATTTATTATAGCACAGCATATTTTGTCCCCAATACCTCACCTACAAACATAAATCGAACATAGATCTTTTGGGCTTTGTGATCAGCGATAACATGGCGCTTGACTTACTACAGTGGAACCTCCCGATTACATCACCTCCAAATAGCGACAACCTCCTGATAACGACATTGACCCCTGGTCCCGATTTTTTTTCTATTTAAGATCAGTAAAACAAACCTCCAAATAACGACGCACTTTTTTATAAAACCTCCGAATAACGACATCATTTTGGCGATTTTCGGCAGTTTTCGTAGATATCTGATACTAAAAATACAGAGTATGAGTACTCAAAGTTTATAAAAAACGATTCCTGCTTGAACTAATGAGAACGCAGCTTTTGAAACCAATGAGAACGCAGCTTTTTTTTTTTTTTTTTTTTTTTTTTTTGACGAATCTTGACCGATATGCATTAATAAAAACCAAGTCTAAATGTTAGTATACGGTAAGCAAGTAAACACAAAATCTTGGAAAATGTGATATTATGTGGTGATAGTAGTAGTAGTAGTAGTAGTAGTAGTAGTAGTAGTAGTAGTAGTAGTAGTAGTAGTAGTAGTAGTAGTAGTGGTAGTAGTAGTAGTAGTAGTAGTAGTAGTAGTAGTAGTAGTAGTAGTAGTAGTAGTAGTAGTAGTAGTATTAGTAGTAGTAGTAGTAGTAGCAGCAGCAGTAGTAGTAGTAGTAGCAGCAGCAGTAGTAGTAGTAGTAGAAGTAGTAGTAGTAGTAGTAGTAGTAGTAGTAGTAGTAGTAGTAGTAGTAGTAGTAGTAGTAGTAGTAGTAGTAGTAGTAGTAATAGTAGTAGTAGTAGTAGTAGTGTTTTTGTGGGAGGAGGAGGAGGAAGAAGAGGAGGATGAATTTTATCTAACTCGCAGCGTCCGAATTACCTGCTTTTGTTTGTTTTAAAGGGTTTTACAGCGCTTGTGACACATCTATGTCATATCAGCGCCAGTAAAAAGGAAGAAAATTGGATAGTGAAAAACATTCTCGATTTACAATTGAAATGACATTAGAAAAAAGGGAACAGAATTATGTAGATTCCAGGAGCACACTATCAGTGTACTCAGTTCAGATCACCTAAAAGTCTCATCCAGACACACGCACAAGAACCCTCTAAGAGGAATACACACTACAATGTTTTGTTTGTTTTGTCAATGTTAATAAAAACTGGTCCCGCGGGCCTTACCACGCCCACTTTGTCCGCCATCTTGGAAACCTCTAAATAACGACACCTCCGGATAACGACATAAAAACTCGGTCCCGTGGCATGTCGTTATCGGGAGGTTCCATTGTATCTGTATGTACGAGGGTTTAAATCTGGCGGTATACTCATTTTACCTCCTACCCACTATACCTGCTGCTGTCATGTAGAGCAGCAACGAAAGAACTACATCTTTCCCTGTCCGTGGTGATCGTCATTAGGGAGCTTCAGGTCCTCCAATCTCTCATTTCCCCATCCACTGGTCTGGCTTTTGTCGGTACATAATTGAGTCCTTGAAAAATGCTCTTTACTCAAATTTTTTTTCCCCACTGTTCTCATGTGTAAAATTCTTCATTGTGGAGATGTGAGTCCAGGAGAAGGCAGGCCTTGGATCGTTCTTAGTCTGACCATCGTTTCACCATCAGCTGTTCCAGCATGATTGTTTCTGGGCTGGCATCGCCTTCAGGATCATGAAGGTACTCAAGCTCCTGCACGACGACAACGTGAGGATCTTCTTCCTGTTCCAAACTCTCGGGAAGTGTATGTAAATGTAACCAAGTTTCAGTTAGAAGCAGAATGTATATACCGGAGGATTGCGGGAAGTAAAAGGGGATAGATTATGCTCTTTGATTGGAGACCATGATTTATTTAGAAAATAAGATGCCATGACTCTGAGACAAGAAAATCAATTACACAAGTTGGTAGGCTACCCATTGAGATTGGAACCAGTTTTTGTTTTGTTTTTTCGAAGACTACTATGTTACTCGTGTGCATCTGTGTGAGTGTGTCTATGTCAATATTGTATTGTTATAAATGTGTAAGCAAATGACAAATTGCCACTTTTTTTAGCACAATAAAGATATATGTTTTTTTCCCCATATTTGTTCCCTTTTATGATGGTGTAGTTATGGTGATGATGAAGAGATCATATTATGATGATATATTATCTAAAACTGTGTTGGTTATGGGGCACAATGATTGTGAAATGGTCATGCTGTAATGGAAGTTGTTTTTGTTTTGAGTCAATCAAATCAACGCGTAGCCTTCATTAACTTATTGATGGAACTCAGCTCTTTGTTATTGTTTTTAGCCAGCCATTTTTATGAGTAATACTCACAAAATTCTATCAATCTCAATCAGACTATAACACATGGTTTTGTATCTCAATCAGACTACAACACATTGTTTTGTATCTCAATCAGACTATAACACATGGTTTTTTTTTATCTCAATCAGACTATAACACATGGTTTTGTATCTCAATCAGACTACAACACATGGTTTTGTATCTCAATCAGACTACAACACATGGTTTTGTATCTCAATCTGACTATAACACATGGTTTTGTATCTCAATCAGACTATAACACATGGTTTTGTATCTCAATCAGACTATAACACATGGTTTTGTATCTCAATCAGACTATAACGCATGGTTTTGTATCTCAATCAGACTACAACACATGGTTTTGTATCTCAATCAGACTATAACACATGGTTTTGTATCTCAATCAGACTATAACACATGGTTTTGTATCTCAATCAGACTACAACACATGGTTTTGTATCTCAATCAGACTACAACACATGGTTTTGTATCTCAATCAGACTATAACACATGGTTTTGTATCTCAATCAGACTATAACACATGGTTTTGTATCTCAATCAGACTACAACACATGGTTTTGTATCTCAATCAGACTACAACACATGGTTTTGTATCTCAATCTGACTATAACACATGGTTTTGTATCTCAATCAGACTATAACACATGGTTTTGTATCTCAATCAGACTATAACACATGGTTTTGTATCTCAATCAGACTATAACACATGGTTTTGTATCTCAATCAGACTACAACGCATGGTTTTGTATCTCAATCAGACTATAACACATGGTTTTGTATCTCAATCAGACTATAACACATGGTTTTGTATCTCAATCAGACTACAACACATTGTTGTGTATCTCAATCAGACTACAACACATGGTTTTGTATCTCAATCAGACTATAACACATGGTTTTGTATGTATCTCAATCAGACTATAACACATGGTTTTGTATCTCAATCAGACTATAACACATGGTTTTGTATCTCAATCAGACTACAACACATGGTTTTGTATCTCAATCAGACTACAACACATGGTTTTGTATCTCAATCAGACTATAACACATGGTTTTGTATCTCAATCAGACTACAACAGATGGTTTTGTATCTCAATCAGACTATAACACATGGTTTTGTATCTCAATCAGACTACAACACATGGTTTTGTATCTCAATCAGACTATAACACATGGTTTTGTATCTCAATCAGACTATAACACATGGTTTTGTATCTCAATCAGACTATAACACATGGTTTTGTGTGTTGGTACAATATATCCAGCTGGCGGATGTTGTGAGCACTTTACCTTGACGCACACCATCGATATAATCTGACACTAGGACTGCCATTACATTTAATCGATTAATGATAAAGTGGAAGAGATGAAATATATGAAGACGTGGAAACATCATCGCATTCATTAATTCAATCAATCCTAATACGAATCTGAAGTGCCCACCCAAGTCTTATACTTATAGTCTGTGTTATTGTTACGATTTAAAAAGCCGAACTTTAAAAATGCGTTCACAAGTTTGTTATTTTCAGTATATTCTTATAATAATGATAAATAAATAAAATAAAATTCCCTTATTCATGGAATATTTGTATCTAGGGTCTATACCAAGGGAAGGCTGGAATAACCCAGGCATCAGCCGCAGTGCAGCGCCGCAAGTCGAGCTAGGGCGATGTGACTTGCTCAAGGCCACACAGCGCAGCGGCGGTTGATCGAACTCTATACCTTTCGGGTACGAAGCAAAGACTGTACCGCTGAGCCACGCTGCCCAAAAATGGAATAATCTATTTGTTATAAAGTTTCTCCTCCTTTCCGTTATTTTTTTTTTTTTTATTTATTTTTTTTTTTTTGCGTGACAAAAAAAAAAAAAAAAAAGGAACTGTGTTTTCAGTACACAACTGGTTCTAAACTATCGGAACAATACAAGTGGCGGATGCCCTTATGAAATACTTCTCCGACGAGCATAAAAGTGTATCCAGAGGAGTTCATCTTAAACGTTTTAAATTACTAATGATACAGAGCATAAAAATCGGGACCATCCTCAGAGTTTATTTTAAGCAAGAGTTTATCTAAAGCGGACTGCAGTGTATATCGCTGTCTCCGCAAGAATCTTGGCGGAGTCCATGCGTATGTAATGTCAAATCAGTAAACAGTAAATAATAGGTAATAATAAGAAAAAAAATAATAGGTAATAAATAGGTAAAAAAATAATTATCATAAATGAATGAACATAGAAAAAGTACTTTCTTTTTTTTTTAAAGAAATAAGTTTTTAAAATGGACTGCAATGGATAATATATAAGAAGAAAAAAACAAACCAAAACAAGCAAACAAACCGAACACAATGAGCAATAACGAAAACCAAAGCAATTCAATAAATACTATTTAATCATCAGAATCAAGCACATACTTATACAAAATATCATCCATCTCCTTCCTGGCTTGAAATGCCTTTTTTGTATCCAGAATATCCAACCGTTCAGCCACTGAAACTGCATATAAGAAATGTTTGGATTGGCGAAAACTCTCATCCTTCATCCGTTCTGTAAATTTGTTTTCAACCACCTCAATAACAAATTCCTTTGACACTGCTGGCTCAATGACTTCTTTTTTGATAACGGGATGATGGGAATCAATGTTATCGTCCAGCATGAAACTCTCATCTTCATTGTCATCAGCCATGGTGACTCTGCGTACGTTTGCTTTTATTCTATCACTATCATTGAATTGAGGTGGATCAATTGTGCATATTACGTGATGGTTTTGGGGAGTGGATGGGGAGGAAATGTTGCCAATACCTCTTTGGGGAGAAGCAATAGGTAAATAGGATTGGTTTAGGTTTAAGCCTGAATTTTTTGTCACAACCCTGGCTGTGCCATCTTGATTTCTTATTATAGAAAATTGTCTGCCATCTCCAATATTACCAAGTTTTTGAATCGTATGCGAATTGTTGGATGAATAGTTTGATACAACGGATGTTGTAGGTCCTAAATGTTCTACACCATGTTGTTTATTTACAACAGATCTTTTTTCTGACATTGGAATGAATGATATCGAATGTGGAGTTGCATGATTTCCAGGCATAGCCATTGCAAAATTGTCTGTTTCTTGGGTAGGCTGAAATAAAGAAAAAAGAAGAAAAAAAGTAAGAAATTGCTTTTCAATCTATGGAGATGGAACATGTGTAGCTGTGGTAGGACCAATGAAATGGCCAGTTTAATTATAGAAAGAAATCACCTTGAACCAAGAAAAAAACTTTTATCATCAAAACACAACAGACTTCAAGAAAAGACTCAAGACTTTCTTATATAGAGAATCTTTATGTGAATCATGACCTGCAGAACTGTGTTTTCGTTGTTTTAATCAGATGTAAAGTGCTTTGGGATTTTTTTAAGAACAGAACTATATTAGAACGATCATCATCATCATCATCATCATCATCATCATCATTATTATTATTATTATTATTATTATTATTATTATTATTAATATTATTATTATTATTATTATTATTATTATTATTATTATTATTATTATTATTATTATTATTATTATTATTATTATCATTATTATTATCATTATTATTATCATCATTAATATTCTTATCAACATAACATGAGATGTAACCATTCATTAATTTAGAAGAGAAATTGAGATTGACAGAACGCAGACCCAAATTTCAAGGTTGACCAATTTAACAGGAACTGTAAAAGAATGTATTCTAAATCAAACTTAAATATAATAAGATCTCGTTTAACACTTGCACTAAATTTTTGGGGTGAACAATTCATCCATTTGTTTTTTTTGTCTCCTTCTATTGTCGTATACCAAGTGTTATATTTTGTTTGTTTGAATTGGTCAGCTATAGTACATAGAAAGAGAGAATTTTCTAATAGAATACGGACTGTTTAAGAAATGTGTCTTATTGAAACTATAAGGGAATTGAAAATAAAAATAATATATGACCTACCAAAATGGTAATTTATTTCAGTTGCGACTCAGAGACCAACAGTAATTTTTATGTTTACATAACCAGACATGTCAGATTTTGATACTCTACTCTAGAAACTACATCTCTTGCCCTCTATAAAACATAAACTTAATCCAAGCAATTTAATTATGACAATTAATTTAATTGTTTTGTTTTTTTCTTCATCTCAACCACCCCGACATGATACATGATTTGAAATGATGGGTCACATATTGAGTGTTATTGTTTTAAAAGTACATAGGTAAATTGTAAAAGACATCAAATGAGAATTGGGTAGCAAATCAATACAATACAATCATAAAGAAACATCGATGTCTATTTACAATAGTGAAAAAAAAATAACAAATCAAAAACCATATAACTTTTACAAACCTCCAGTTCGTCCCCCTCACTCTGCTTTTTCACAAATGGGAATCCTGTAATCAGATGTTATGGTAAAAATAAACATAATTTTCTAATATGATTACAATGACAACAATGATGCGAGATGGTAATGATATTATGATAACGATGACGATGATGATGACAAAACCCTGCCTAATTCATTAAAAATATTTAATTTCTTTAATTTCAAGTAAAGGACTAAATAACCATTTCTAATCAATCAAGTGTTGTTTTGTGTTTTGTTTACTTAATGAAAAGTTTGGGACAATTGAACACCAATAATGTATTCTGCAGAGGAACAAATTATTAATACAGGAAGTAAGTTATGTATAAGTGGAAACAATCTGCTAGAAGAAATTGTGACAGGATGTCATGAACAATTCCAGGACGCTCTGAGTGCTTATGACATGGTGCAGCATTTGTCACCAGCATGATTGACGCTGGCTCCCCGAAGGAAGAAGTGTGTTTTTTTCAAGGGAACTATGAACTCAGGAATATCTAGTGGGCAGGCCTGATGATGATGATGATGATGATGATGATGATGATGACATGCCAATGATATCAATATCAATGAAAACAACAAAATTCTAAACAACAACCAAGGATATTCAACATCATAAGTAATAATATAACTGTGAATGTGTAAGGCCTGACACTGACATATGATTTAGCTATGCAAATAGTTTCAACAACATTGTATGACTGCAAAGCATAGATGATCTCTAAAATTGTCTTTGAAACATTTCAAGCTTTCATGTTGTTTTTTTTTTTAATGGAGAATTTACAAAGCGCAATATCCATTAAACATGCTCAAAGCACTTTACAAAGGGTCCCAAACCAACAGCAATGCCTAACACGTAGGGCGAGGCGTGACATATTACAAGTTTTCACACAGAGACGATGCTGTTAACAGCCAGGTATTCATATTATACCTAAGTTAGGTGAGAGAATGTGAGCAAAAAGCCTTTTCCAAGGACTCAACTATGTGCTGCTCAAACCCTGGACCTTCCAGTCTGAAGGCGGGTGTCATACCACTAGACCAGATAGTTTCACAAATACAATCAAAAGATTCTGAGAATTTCTCTGACATATGACATAACAAAGAAGCTCACAAAGGGCTGGACAGCTCCCTGCAAATTATCAAAAAAAAAGGCATTCCTTGGCCACAATAACGAGATCAGACTATTGACAAAACAATAATGGAGGGATGGGTTGAACGAGGGGAGATGAGACAGAGGAAGACCACAAAGGAGATGATCAGAAGACGTGGCTGACAGGACTGAATAGACAGTGACCAGGCTACGTCGCAATTGCTATTGGCAGAAGGACATCCAGGATATCCATCTGAGAGGTTATTCTATGTGAACTTCGAACAAGATACGTGTGTGACTGTTGTAGTGATTTTGAAGTCGAATGAATGAACATGTGAGAGAGAGAGAGAGAGAGAGAGAGAGAGAGAGAGAGAGAGACAGAGAGAGACAGAGAGAGAGAGAGAGAGAGAGAGAGAGAGAGAGAGAGGGGCGGGGGGTTGATTTCAATCGTCTTATTATGAAAAATAAATAACCTTAAGCACTCAAACACCCAATTAATGACACTTGAGTCCAGAAGAAGCACGGCAGTGTAAATGTAGCAGTCATATCTTGGCTTGGACTCACAACATGATCCATATTAGGAATGAAAGCCCAATCAGTATATAGTGGCATGCCCTAAGACTGGCATTTTGCATGTAATTTCCTCTGCCTACCCATTGGTGGGTTTGTTAAATTTGTTGGGGAGACAGCAACTATTACTGTCCACTTAACGCCACAAACACTAGCTTATGGTTCTGAAGAACTACTACTTAGGATGTATATAGCTTTGATTACAAACAAAAAGTTACAAAAATGTAATATAATCTAAAGTAATCATGAATTTCGAGAACTCACTAGCAGTCAAATTTAGCTCATGATTGTGCTGTAAATGACACCGAATGACAACCATCTTATCTCGGCTTCTGATAGCTCTCACGTAAATGTGGACAGGACAATTTATTTTTTTTGTGCTGAAATAAAAAAAAAGAATACTTATTTGGATGATTGTATTGCTTTGAAAATACATAATTGAAACAAATACATTATTCAGTTTATTATTAATCCTTGTGACAACATCGCTAAATGCTTTTGTTTATTTGTGCGTGACCATTATATCTCAACACTATAGCGGAAAATACAACTTTTGAGTGGAAAAGCCTTTTCTGCATGTCCAACCCAACAGATTTGGTAAAAATTGCAAATGGTTTCAATAGATTAACTATTCCAGGTGCTGTGGTGCAAAATGTTGCAGAAAATAGGATTCTTTATAAATAGATTAAAAAAAAAAAAAATTAGCATGCACAGGTGACCTACTTTCGCTTTTGAATAGATCAAGTGAGGTAAATGAATCAACAGTTTTTATTCATGTTTACATTTTTTTCATATTTCTGACAAAAGTTATATTATTTACTACTACTTGTATGGTCTAAAATAAAATAAAAAATATTATGTCTGTGTTTACAAGTCATCTCTAGGATATGATGTCACCACGAGATTTTCATGTCACCAATGTGACAAAGGAAACTTTAAGTTCTGATATTTTTACTACAAATTTGCACGAGTGACTACAATTAAATTAGGTCTATGAAAGTGATAAAATCAACAACAACAAAATGAGAAATTAAACTTTCAAGTTGTTTTTGGAGTAATTCATAAGGCCTTGAAGACTGCTTGTTTTCTGCGAATGCAAACAATTTCAATCCTATTTCAGTGTTATTTGTGAAAGAAAGTGCTTGTGAATTGTTTGATAATTCAACTTGTTGTGTTCACTTCTACTTGTCTTGTGTGAGATGTGCTTTGTGCCACATGCTATCTATGGAGGGTCTGCCTAAGAGTGAGTGTGTGCAAAACACATCGTAATGCCCTCAGTGGAGTAATAAAGTTTATCTACTCAAATGTAAAATTTTAAATCTTCTGCATAGAAATGATTTTATGAGAAACCATCATACCATTGTGTTCTCTATTATTATCTCTAAACTTTAAACAAAATAAATACAATTTTTTCAAATCGTTGTTTTTTAAACAGTATTTCTTATTAAAAGTAAAAAAAAAAAAATTTCGTCAAGGAATATATGAGGGCTTCCCTAGATATAATGTCAGTAAGATCTAATGTCTTATAATGAATTTTATGAAACTTACAAGATACACTTTCTCATCATTTGTCAATCTATCTATGCAATAATAAAAATGACACCCCTGTATTACTGTCATGATGACTTGCTACTGGAGCAGCTAATGATCTTTAGCAAGCACTTTGGGATCATCTGGACTAGAACTTTTCTAAAATTTAGCGGGTTAGGGATACTATCAACTGTTAATTTGGAATCTCCTAATCCACTGGAAAGCTCATGAACTTTGAGTTACTGTCCTCCCAAATCAGAGTCTAAATAAGTGCACTTATCTATGAAGATAAAGAGGGTTACTGTCCTGTACGTTTCATGTTACTCACATTTGAACTCCATTGCAGAAACACACCACAGCACATCAGAAGATCACCTAATTCAAAATTAAAACATGCCCATAAACATTTTAACTTTGAAAGGATTTCTGATGGATGATTTACTTAAGCATTACAAATCATATTACATCAAAAATTTCTTCTTTTGACTTCTTAAACATAAAGGCAACCATGCAGAGTAAAAGTGAACTTATCAAGAGAGCTGAAATGTTTGGCAACTGCGGTAAATACATAAATCTTTAATTACCCATTTACAAACTTAGACATTCTGTATCTTTCACAAATGATTGCTGTTTTTACCTTATATCGAGGTCAGCCCTCAAAATCATAAGTGTTCAAATGAATTTATTAATGATGCAAAAAAAAAAATCTGAATGAAGCAAACTAATACTATGATGTCAAATCTGGTTTTGGCTCAAATTGAAGGCTGGTTTTCCAAAAACTCATTACATAAACTTTATTTTCAGCATCAATCGGCAAAAGAATTTCCTTGGATTTGAAAGAATTTGATAAAACAATAGACTGGATGAGAAATGTTAGGGGAAATAATCCCCCATATCTCAAAACGGGGTAAATGGAGATAAGGAATTTTAGAAAACCACTCTTCAATTTCTATTTGTAGATTTTTGATTTCTATTATTCTATGTATCTGTCTGTATCTGTATTCTACTTCTCCTCTAAAACAGTAATTCAGTAAACCTTGTTTTCTTCTGTTTTGCTCTGGAGAGGTAAATCCCACTTCTATCACACAACATCCTTATGTAAGAGTACTGGAATTTATCTTTGTAATGTTTCCCTTTGTTAAGGATGTTTTTGTTCGCCTTTATCACTGAGTTCAACAGCTTATCCTTGACCTAGAAATAGAAAAACACAAGAAAAAGTCATGCAGGTTAAAACAATTCTTAGTCTTAGATTTAATTTTTCAAATTTATATAAACCAATAGTGAACCAAGGATGTTTTGATGCATACTGGAAACCATTGTGAAAGGCATTTCTTTAAAATCTGAGTTGCACATAGCGGTCTTTTACTTTAAGAGTGTTCAGACAGCAAACTGAATTGGTATTGTTTGAAATGATTCGAAAGACTTGTTTCCCCTCCGCTCGCTTGTCTTATGTTTTATTTTTATGTTTTTAGGGGTTTTACAACGCTTGCAACACATTTAGGTTATATCAGCGCCGGTAAAAAGGAAGAAAATGGGATAGTAAAAAGTTCTAGAATTACAATTAAAGCACCCAAGAAAAAGTAAGACACAGGGGAACATGAGAACAAATAGGGATCAGATGTAGATTCCAAGAGCACACCACCAATGTACTTAGTTTGAGATCAACTATAAGTCTCATCCGGACACAAGCACAAAATCCAACAAAGAGGAATACACTCAAAAAGCATTATACATTCAAAATATCAAATATAATAATACATAACAGAGAGATGATTTACAAGGAAAAAAATATCATCTCCCAAAACAATAACAGTAAAAAAAAAAAAAATTATAAAAGGAAGAGTAAACTAATAAACTAAGCCAATCACCATTGCTTTCTTGTATCTGTGTATAACCACATTATTTAATGGATGGTTGCGAAAGAAATAGAGAGAGGGGGAGGAGAGACTTCTCTACCAGAACAATTTATGAATTTCCGACATTGATGTATGAGAAGATGATGCTGAAGCAATGAATGGACGGGGCTCTTCAGCTGTGTTGACAGGTTGGCCAGCTGTGGCTAGAAAAGTTTCCGACATTGATGTACCAGAGGATGATACTGAAGCAATGAATGGACAGCGCTCTTCAGCTGTGTTGGTTATACTGAGATGTGGACGTTCAACACACTCCACTACTACACACATCCTGTGCTCATTCACCAACTGGTCCATGATTTTGACTTGCTCCAGTTGCTGATTAAACATTTGCATTGGGAGCATGGCCAATGCAGATGCTAATTTGTTACAGTGCACTTTGGCTTCACTTAACTTTCTGGTGAAATCATCTGAAGCAAGCCTCGGAACTTGAAGTGATGTAACCTTGACCTCAGAATCATCGCCCGATTGGAATTTGACTGAAACCTGCCACGATTTCCCATGAAGTATCTCCGAGACCACCGGGGCAAAATAAGGGCTTCATCGAAAATCTCCAGATCTGAATGCAGTCTAGCCGCAAGGATGTGCTGACATGGTAAACCATTCGGTGATGTGAAAAGGCATCCGCAGGAATCTACTTGCACATCAGTGCGGCCATCAACACAAAAACCTCCACCAGGAAGAGAAGTCACTTGCAATTTCTTCGAACCACCAAACTGAATTTTCATTTGGTCCCAAGCATACTTTGTCAAATAAGACCTAAACTGTTTCTCTGAACTGTCACAGGATAAAATTGTTGTGTCCAGCATCCTGGCAGCTCTCAAGTCCCTTTCATCCAGACAAGAATCGATGACCATAAAAAACTGGTCAAAGAAGACTGGCAGATTGGAAAATTTACAAACCACTGACTTAATATGCTTATTTAACGCTTCCAGACGATTTGTAGTGTGCTGGCTAAACATGAGGGATTCAGCCTTCAAGCCCACAACCCATTCTTTCCGGATACCATCCCAATTACGTCTGATGTAATCCACAACCATAGGGAAATTTGACTCCTCCAGACAGTCCGTGTGCAGATCATATTCTTCTGTGGTGTTGCTGTATGCCAACTGCTGAAGAAGGGAAAGCACTGTGGACCTTTGCCCAGGACGAAAACTCATTTTTACCGATGTCACCTCCCGAGAAAAATAGTGAAGAGTATGAAACAGCCAGAGCTGCAGCTTGGCATAAGGAAATGCAGCACTCAGGACGGATCTCTCAGTGAAGTCCTTATCAGTGATTAGTTTTAGTTTTGGAGGTAGTCGATACATCGAAATGCGACACAAAAGCTGATACCATCTGGTTGAGGAGATTGCGGTTCTCATTGTGCGCCAGAAAAAAACTAACTATATGTGACTCTCCATTTCCATCAATGGTAAGGAGAATGTAGATTGCCATCCTGTCATTT
This sequence comes from Berghia stephanieae, assembly GCF_034508935.2. Lineage (NCBI taxonomy): Eukaryota > Metazoa > Mollusca > Gastropoda > Nudibranchia > Aeolidiidae > Berghia > Berghia stephanieae. The sequence goes on along the minus strand of NC_088372.1, from coordinate 23,264,144 downwards.
GTCAATTTGTAGGTCGCATCCATCAGAAGCACTTCAGGATAAGACTTATAAACAGCTTCTATTTCAGGATCCATGACAAAAATCCCCTCTACAGCTCCCTCCTCCTCATCTTACGCTACATGTACCTTCAAATGCAGTTTATTTTGGTTTAAGTGTTCCATCAGACCTTGAATGTTTGTAGGGGCCTTTACCTTCAATTTTTGTTCTAAGTTGGCCATATCGTTCAAAGTATCACTTTGCCAGTTTATCTCTTGAGCTTCTGTTGGAGCATTTTCTTGTTGACATTTAGCTGGAGAGCTTGGCAAGCCATTTCTTTCAACTTCTCATCCAATCTGCGCCTTTTCGCATGACAATCCACTATGGCTTGAACTATGTCATGATTGTGCTCATGATTCACTTCTTTCACAATTAGTTCATTCCCTTTCTTATCCCCTTTATCTTGAAGGGAGTGGAGTTTCCAGGGACACTTTTGCTTCATAGACCTGAAATGAAAAAACAAATTATAAAAAAAATTAAAATTCAAATAGGCTCTGGATATCTGTTGCATAACTATAGAAGTGCAACGTCTGGGTAACGACAACCCATGGATAGCAACATTGACCTCAGGTTCCTGAATGTTTTACTATTTAGCGACATCGTCATAGCAACAAACGGCAGTTACAAACGATGCTGGAAAGCCAACCGTCATCTCCTACTCTTGACCAATAAAAAAAGGCCATCTTACCTCCCAATGAGATCGCTCTTCTAAACATTAGTCCAAATCTGAAATTATAATGGGTAATACCTAGTAGATGTTGTATTTGTTTATTTAATAATATCGTAAGATGTCAATCTACTAATTTTAAGTGCTTGTAAATGTTGGTGCACTTAAAAATTTCAGTATTCAAATCTCATAATCAGCATCACATGGATTTTGATTAATACGTATTAAAAATTAAAAGTAGATGGGAGCATCTGTGTTCTTTTGCGATATCATATTGGCACTTAATTTGCTCGATTTATACCCAGTTTTGTCAAATCTACGCTGAAAACAATAATACACATTTGAGAATGAATGCGTAACTGGTATGCTTTTTGTAAACAGGAGAAACACACATTCTAATGTCGTTAGGACGCGTCTTCTCTCAGACACTGGACTGCGCATTGCACTGTTTATAGTGAGACTTCTATAACTAATGACATATACATAGTGGTACCGTCGTCTGGTCGACCAATGGTCGAAATCACCGGATGTATTCTTTAAAAATCCTTTATAAATGATTAAAAGTTTTACGTTGGCTGGGTAAAATTAGTCATTATTTGCTTCAAAAAAGTATAGTCCAATATCATTATACAATAATTATTCTCAGATTGCCAACTTTATCAGGGCAGCTGGCCGCCAAGTATAAGGGGAAAAAGAGGGAATTGGGACTATAGAAAGGATGTCATTATATATAGGTGGGCTGCACATTTAGGAATTACTTACGGTCAGTTCCTGATTCCAGCTGATCTGCTGTCTCTTTCAACCGACTTGTAGCAGCCGTAAATCACATACTTGTAGTACAACTCTGGATTTGCTGACTCTCTAACCCATTTCACTCGACGACTGGCTTTCTGAAATCAAAATGGAATCAAAGAATAACTTCCCCTTCTCTCCAAAACACTAAAGAGCTTCAAAGTCATTCAATTGCTTACATCTGTCAATGTGAAAATAGAACTTATAAAAGTGGATCAATGCATTTACAAATAGAAGTGGTGCATTAAAACTTACCGGCGATGTTACCAATTGCATTGTCGGTAGTAATCACCATATATGGATTTCAAAATTGGCCTAAAATTATGGCTGCTAAGATCTGAGTGAGGATTGTGCTGGAACAATCTTCATGGATGCGGTATACAGTATACAGCATTGCCCTGAATTTAATTCTATTAAAAAGCTAAGATGTTAAATCCCGTGCCTTCACTGAAATTTTAATTCACAAATTTCCAATTTTATAACGAGGGCTGAGCTTATATTCGCAACGCCGTCACGAAATGACTGACACCTTATTGAGGCAGCATGAGGATGACAAGCTAAGACAAAGCGACATTCGAATTCGGCACAAAATCTCAATTAAAATACCCCCCCCCTAGGGCCAATTGAATGTTCTGATGAAAGACATGGTACCATTGGTTCAATTTATAGTACTTTTGCAGAAAGTTGGCCTACATTATTAATTATGCCTTTCAAGACCGGCTGCATTGTGTGGCCATTGGCCAGTAGAACAGATACTGCTCTGGCCACACAATGTGGCCAATGGCGCTGAAAGAGTTAATTATCCAAAGCTAAAATATACCCTATTTAATCCACAATCAAAAGATATACTAAATTGGTATTGATTAAAAAATGAACAACACCAAGCGATAGAGTAATTCCTCCTGAAGAAAATAAGACATAAATCATAAAAATCCACCCATAAACAAAAAATCTATGGTACTTTTTCTGAGACCCATCACCCAAGAAAAAGTTTTAAAAACCCGGCTCACAGCCACTTCACTAGGCACTAGCAATAGGCCTACCCCAGAAAGAAAGGACCATATCCGGTCGTAACAGTTTAAACACATGCATGCTCTCTAAACAAATTTGTCACTGACTGACACTGATTTCTAGCATAGGCACAGTTGCGTGCCATGCCCTATTATACTATATCAAGGATGAAAAACCTGAAAAAGCCAACAATAGTTAGATAGATAGAATAGATAGATAGAAGAGAGAGAGAGAGAGAGAGAGAGAGAGAGAGAGAGAGAGAGAGAGAGAGAGAGAGAGAGAGAGAGAGAGAGAGAGAGACTTACTGTTATGGTTTCAGAATCAATGATGCTGATAATGATGTTAAGCTCCTCTTCCAGGTGTAAGCTCTTGCAGGGTAGAAAATGTTTTCCCAACTTCAAGACTCGCTGAAATCGCCATTATTAAACAATTCCGAATATCAAAAAAAAATTGCACGTGCACAGTGATCACATCGAAGCATGTAGTTATAGTATGTAGGTAATATTGAATGTTGGTGCTTAGAATAATGCTTGCTTGAATGTACAACACGATTTATATAGGCATGGTCCTAGTGATGGGCCTAAGTTGATATCGATTGAAATAATTGAGGTTTTAGATTAGTGGGATATTGATACCTTTTAGTGGTCAATCATATAATCGCAATTCCAGATAATTTTTACTTTGCCTTTGTTATGAGTTTCTTCTCGCTTTAAAATACCTTAAAAAGATGGATAAATGAACTACATAAATGGATACTGTAAATCATTATCCTTGTTAGCATTGACTAAGACCAGTGAGTACAATACTAGTCACTCAAGACAAAACTTCTTTTCAAAACTCGTGCTGACTTCCCAACCCCTTACCGGTGCCCACTTACCGTGTACGTAGATTCTGGGGCTAGGTGCCCGGTTACCGTGTAGACAAAGAAGCTGATAGAGAGTGTGCTTAGGTGAGCAACAAAGGTCATTGGTGGACTAAAGGACTTGAGTTATGAACAGCGTCTGAAAAGAGTAGGACTGCCAAGTATGGTCTATCGACGTTTGAGCGGTGATATGATTGAGACCTATAAGTTCACACATTGCTTGTACGCGACTCAAGATAGGCTCTTCACAGTAGACACAAAATCAGTCACCAGGGGCCACTCATATAAACTTCTGAAACCCAGAGTTGAAACCACCCTTTGACAGAACTTTTTTACACAGAGAGTTATTGAACATTGGAACTCATTGCCAGGAAATGTCGTCGAAGCGAAGAGCGTCAATGACAATGCTTTCAAGAATAGATTAGATGCTGTGATGTCAAGTTATATGCATAGTGTAGAAGTGCCTCCTGCCCAAAATAGCTATGATCAAAAGATCAGTAGAGAAAGTGCAGTGTAGGCTAGATCAGAGGTAGGGAAGTGCATTAGGGCCATTCCATGTCAAGTGGACCAAATTTTCGGAAATTGGGAACCACACCCCTTTTGATTTTCCTCAAACTTGGCTCAATTGAAGATACTTATGAGATAGGAAGAAAACTAAATTTTCAGTTCAGAATATATGGATATTTTAATTTTTAACAATTTTTTGAAATTTTGTCTCAAAACGTGTCAAAATCAAATTTGCTCGTGGGTCCATTTTTGAGAGGCTATTAACTTTTTTATTAATCAAGCTAACTCTCTCAAATTTGGTAATCCTATACAACTTTTAGCATAGATTACAATTATTTGAAGGAAAATGAAAATATTTATCAACTTTTGGAGTTATCTGTCCGTGAATATGGCTCCCCGTGCTGTTCGGCAAAAAAATGAATTAATTCAATATTTTTTTCCATGACTTTGTTTCATTTTGGGTCATTGATGATTTGTATCTCAATAAATAACATATGGTCCAACATAATATAGAAAAACTATGGGTCTGGTACTACAATTTTTGGAACAATAGCGCATAACATTCTGTGAGTGCGACATGCACCAAAATCGCAAATTTTTGTCAACTTAAAAGGCTTAAAACAGTCAAAGATGTTGGCTGGGATTTGATATCTTGTGCATATACACTATTTCTATAAGCACATGGAAGCTTTCCTTGTATTTTAAGGTGCTTCGTGGTAAAAATCACCTGCAAAGAACCTTAGTAAATCTCAATCTTAAGTTACAAAGGGGCATAACTCAATAAATCATTTAAACCCCCAAAATCGACTTATATTACATTACACAGATAAGAAACAAAGCTTAAAATATTTGACTTATTACAAACTCTTAACAGATAATAAATTGAATGGTTTCGGTGTATTTATTTTTGAATACTAGGGAGTTTAATAGAAATTCTAAATGTACCTCACACACTTGAAACCAATGTCATATGAAAGAGCTGGCAACACAGATTACAAAACAGTTTGAATTTTGTTTCTATCTTGATTAGAAATGTAGTTACGGCAGTTCAAAGTCTGAAATTTCAGACCGATTTTTACCCCAAAATTACCATTGCAAAGTTGTGACCGAAAACGCGTGATGTTAATAAAAAATGGTTAAAACAGTCAATATGGAGTTCTTATCATAAAATTGTATACCAAAATGTTCGTCTTATCGAGGACAATGCATTTACATTAATAAAGAGGAAGATAAACATTTCAAATTAACACATAATTACATAATATGACGCAAATGTTACATAATCAAAAACTCGGCTAGACGTAAGAAAGAATTTGCTCTATCACTTTTGGATTTATCCCCAATATCTCACTGAAACAATTGCAAATAATTACCCTCTTTTAATTAATACATAGAGAATAAAAAAGGGTTTGAGAGTATTTAAATGAAAGATATAAACATGTTGTGTAATGACATAATGAGTTTATTTTTACCTATGGCAATTTAATTGCATATAAATATAATGGTAGATTGAAAAAGTTCAAATAAATTGAAACAGATTCCCTATTATAATTAGAAGGAAAGTTCTGGCTTTTAATACTTTAAAAAATTCTGCTGAACCACTTTGGGTTTATTGCTATTACATCATTTGAACTGACAATTAATATAATTTTATCCCCCCCCCCCCCCTTCTCTCTCAATGTATGGGGGTGTCAAAACTAATAGAACATCTTACCCTAATAATTATTAAGGCTAAGGCCTTTAAAATATGGATACAAATGATAAACATACCTAAACATATGGGAAAGAAACTTGATGACTTGATGGCAAAGTAAAATTAAAATTAAATTAAAGCAATTGGTATTTTTAAAATATCGATATTATTAATATCGAATTTCACAAAGAGAAGAAATATACGAACTTTTAAAACAAAAACAATAAAATGCCTATAAATAAAGTTGGAAAGTATGTATTCAAAATGAAAACATAGTAAATAATAGTACTGAAAATATTATGGACTAAATTTAACATAATACATAACTAAATATAAAATATCGATATGAATATCGATATCGCCCGGCAGCCATGATGAGAAGATAATGTAAACAAGGCATTTCGGCGCAGAGTTAAAAGGTGTCTGCGCATCGATATAGAGCCCTGAAATTTGGCATGAATAAAGTTTAGATGTTATTCTAAAAACAAGCGTTTAAATTTTAAAAAACAACGCGGTAAATAAAAAAATAAATGCATTTGAAAATTGCCAAATTTTAACTTCATATAACTTCTGGAATTATTAATTGATTTCTCCTTAATTGGCACCATTTAAAAGGAAATTGAAAGACGAAAATAATGATACCAAAATATCTGCGATATTCCTCTTTATAACGAAGTTATGCATCTTTAATTGAACCCCCCAAAACGCGAACGGCAATTTCCAGTCACAACTTTCCTATGGGCGAGTTGGGTCAAAATTTGACTGCCACTGCTGCTGCTCACTAAACTGCCTATGAATACCCATTAGTCATTGTGTAGATCTGCTGTGAACAAGACATTCAATTCAGTGACTGGAAAGACTCGGCGACAGGCCAGCGGTCTAATCAAGCGACATCGATACCATCTATTCTATTCTATTATAAGAGATGCTAGAGAGCTGAGCCGGTGTTACCAATACTTAGCTTCTATAACCAGGACAAATCATTCGTTTGGACAGAAAAATAAATAAAAACTTACCGCTTACCGTCAAAAGCAGTTTAGATTTGAAGATGCATTTGTTTTCTATCAAAAAACATTCGGTAATGGACAATCCTTGATGAATTTCAAAAGTTGTGTTGAAATTATATCCTAATTGTTTTCATGATTAATTCCTCGCGAAATCGTGTGGGTCCGTTTCTGTTACCAAGGTTCCGCCTAGCCAGGCAGGGTTGCCAGATCATTTTTGAGTAAGAGACCAAACTAGCTATAGCAAGAGGCCAGATTCCTCGGCAGGAGCCCAAATACCACCAAACCCACCTTAGCCTCGCGAAAACTCTTTAGATTTGTTAAACAATTTAGATAGGATAAGGAAAATTCGTATATATAGAAGCATTAGCAAATGCAATCTGTGGCGTTAGCACGTGTTGCATTTAGATATTTAGATTGCCAAATAAAATAAGTTTTACCGGTACCAGAGTATAAAACGATATAACGGGGAAAGTCAGAGGAAGCCAAAAAGTTGGTTACAGGAGGCCAAGTGGCCAAACCAAATGCAATTTGGTGCATTAGTGCAGTAAAAATTGGTGCGCAAAATTAGTTCGTAGCGGATGCGAGACTGCGTGCGTGTGTGTGTATGTGTGTGTGTCTCTTTCTTTTTTTTTTTTTTTGGGGGGGGGGGGGGGGGTGCGTACACGGTAACGGGGCATCTCGCCTCAGGATCTACGTACACGTAAACTGATTTACCGTTGCAACACATGCAATAGATGGTCCCCGCTGTCGTGACCGCGCGCGCTCGTGTGTGTGTGTGTGTGTGTGTGTTATATTTTTAAAAATCAAAACAATTTTAACCATTATTGGCGAGATTCCATCTTACACTCCCCAAACTCCAGATCTTAGTCTTAATGTTATCATTAAAAGACAAGCTTTGCGATTTATAGTTTATTTGAAGCCCGAGTCGAAATATACTCTTACTACTGCTCTCTTGGTGGAAACGATTTATTCTGCATAAGCAATCTGCAGAAAAAAAAATGTCACTGTAAAAGGTTAAAGTTTCACGAAGTACGCTCCGTGAACACCGCTGTAACATTCCTTTGATCTACATCATCAGGCAACCCATTGTTTCTTTCATCTTTTCCCATTCCCCCTTACTATCCCCCCCCCCCCCCCCATTCCCCCGCCCATCTCTCTCTCTCTCTCTCTCTCTCTCTCTCTCTCTCTCTCTCTCTCTCTCTCTCTCTCTCTCTCTCTCTCTCTCTCTCTCTCTCTCTCTCTCTCTCTCTCTTTTGTCATAATGTTATCCCTTCCCCTTCCATCTCATTGTAAAATGAAAACGTTCTGCTGTTTGCAGATACATGTATGATTGTTTTGTTTTTTCTCTCTCACTAGGCATTTGAAAAAAAAAAAAAAACCTGAAAAAAAACAAAAACAACTTAACCTTTTAAAGGCAGCAGCTTCTTATGGTTCACACTATTATGTTATGACGATCGACCCAATCAGCAAAGTCCGGTCCGCATTCGTGCACCGTCGCGAACCCGCCTGGTAGCATCGTCACAACACACCTTTCGACTAGATGCTCTGCCATTTCGGGTTCTTGTCCACAGCGTGGACATAAAGGACAGGAAGTTAGACCCCACTGATGTAACGCACCGGCCGTTAGGCAGCTCCTCGACCGAAGCCGATTCGCAGCTACCCAGTGTCTCCTCTTACTGGTATCAAAGCCTGGCAACTTCTCACCAAGCTTAGAGGAGTGTAGGTCCCGCCCCCACGAGGGATTGAATTCGTCCAACCGACTTCCATCTCGTATGTGCAGCTCTGTCCGTAGTCAGGGATTCTGCGTACAAGGGTTGCCGGGACTTATTTCGGCTCGAAACGGGGCACCGTTCATTATGCGCATGAGAGGGGTATCCCCATTCCCTCTCTCTTTGATCTTACTCAGCCAGTTTCCCGTAATGGTCTCCCTCCGGACATCGGGGGGCTGGATCGCTGCCATTACCGGGCCCCATTCTCTAGGGGTTGTTGCTAGCGTTCCCGACACTATGTGCATCGACTTGCGAAGTTTTACATCCACCTTCTCAACGTTTCTGCTTCTACCCCACACTGGAGCGCAATACTCCGCGGTGGAATAGCATAGTGCCAGGATGTTCTCAGGAGCGCTTGGCTAGCGCCCCAAGTCGATCCCGCCAGCTTCCTCAGAAGACTATTCCGCTTCTCTATCTTCCGGGCAACCCCTTCGAGATGAACCCGATAGGTAAGGCTGCGATCCAACGTCACCCCTAAATATATTTTGGACGCGGCTCATATGGGAGTGGCTGGTCCCCGACTAGGACATTCAGTTTACGGTGTGCCAACCACTGCATAAGTGAAATGCAGTGGCCACGGTTTTGAAGTGTTCATCTTCAGGTACCACTTGTCAAAGTAGGATTTGAGTCTGGTGACGTCCTCGCTGAGTACGCTCTCGAGACGGGTCCACACTTTACTCTGAGTAACGAGTGCCCAGTCGTCTGCGTATCCCAGCCTCAGGGAGGAAGTGTTCGGCATATCGCTAATGTAAACGTTAAACAACATTGGCGCAAGTACCGACCCCTGAGGGACCCCATTCTTCAATTTCCTTACTTTGCTCGTGACGTCTCCCAGCGCGACGTGGAATTGCCTTTCCCCCTAAGATCGAAGAGAACAACTTCAAGGTCTTTTTGCACCTTATGATTTTTGCAAGTTTGAGCATTAACCCATCGCACCAGACCGTATCGTACGCCGCTGATAGGTCTATAAACACAGCACCTGTTTGCTGTTTTCTCTCGAACCCGTGCTCAATATGCTCTGTAAGGGCAATGACCTGCTCCGTGGTGCACCTCCCTTCCCTGAAGCCTGCCTGCTCTGGTGGCAGGGCAGCGTCTAGGACCGGCCCCCATCGGTTTAATAGAACACGCTCCAACAATTTGTAAAGACAGCTCAGCAGCGATATGGGTCTGTAACTGTCTGCCTCCTTCGCCGGCTTCCCTGGCTTCAGGATGGCAACTATCTTCGCGTGCTTCCACACTTGTGGAAGCTTTCCTTTTGCAAGGACGTCAGACATTGCCTCTGCTAGCCAGGCCCGTGCCCTGGGGCCCAGATGCGTCACCATATCGGGATATACACCATCTATCCCTGCTGCTTTGCCGTTTTTACTTCGCTAATGGCTGCACCCACTTCTCGGGGACTGAACGGGGCCGTCCAGTCCGACTCCTCCGCAGGTAGCGAGTCCAAAATCGTTCGGTACGCCTTGCGGACACCGCGCTCAAAAGCCTGATTAGGGACCCGCTTACTACGGTTCTTAATATTCTTGGCAATTGTGTCTGCCTCGCATTCCGGTGCAGCCTTCGCGAAATTCCGATCTGGGTCCAATTTCTTTATCAAACGCCAAGCGTGGCGGCTGGAGTGTGTAAAGTCGAGACTTTCCACGGTCTCCTGCCACCGTTTGCTTCCTTCCCTCTGCCAGAGACTGAAGTAGTCTATCGGCTGTGTCCTGGGACTGGGTCTGCTGGTACTCTCGGTACAGCTCTTCCGACTCTGCTGTCCAGCAAGGGGTGTAGAATTTCCGCTTGCCCGTGGAATAGAGCGTTGAGCGCTCTTAACCAGTAGCCTACTAAATCTGGTTATATTCTTGGACTTGGGAGGAATGGCAGGGCAGACCTGCTCGATATAGGAACTGAATTCCTCCCAGTCAGCCTTCCTGAAATTCCATCTGCAAAGTGGGAGAGACTGCACCCTCGGTATTGTCACCCCAGCTGTGACAAGAACCGGCCTGTGCTGGCTATGCGGAAAGTCCCCGAGGACTGTCCGCTTCACCTGCAGCGGTTCACCGTTCGCGCTTTTCGTTACGAGGGTGAGGTCTGGAGTGTACTCCTTCTTATGGCGGGTACCCCGGAAGGTACCCTTGGCTGTAGGATCGTACACTAGGTGTAGATCATTACAGTCCATCCATGAGCGGAGTTGTCTTCCTGCCTCGTTGCAGTCTCGGTAGCCCCATTCGTGATGGTGGCTATTAAAGTCTCCAGACAGATGGAAGGATGGCTGACCACCGGTACCGGTGGTGTAGTCCAAGTCGCTCTAGGTGGTTTGTAAATATTATGCAAACACAGTCCACCTACTTCCACGGAAATTCGGTTCACCCCATTGCTGTCCGTTACGCTCTCAATGACCCTTACCTTCGATGGCTCTTTAGCGTAAACGCTAACCCTCCTTTGAGCCTCGAAGTGTCCTCGCGTTGGACCACCGTATAGCCTGGGATCTGGAATCGGGAAGATTGCGCGCCTGAATAAAGGTGGGTCTCCTGTAAAAGGAGGATATCAACGCAATGAACGGCCAGTAGCTTTGATAAAAGCTCATTTTTTGCCATACTCTGGCTCTCGACGTTCAGGGACAGTATACGCGTCAGTTCGCCATCCCCGCCGTCGCATTTTCCAATCGGCAGGCCGCGAATCGATTGATGCATGGGACGTTTGCTTTTTCTCGGACGTGCCGACGACCCGGGCGACACGAACGCGGTATTATTTGGCTAGGCGGCAGACCGCTTCGCCATTGACGGGACTGATTTGGACTCGACATAAGGACAATAGTGTGGCGCCCGGGATAGGGCTGCTATTCGGGCACCGGGTTTGGATCAAATTTAGTCACACACCGGGGCGAGCAGCTCATGTGGCTCGTTGGCTCGATACCCGGGATGGTCTCGTGACGGTCGACCGGGATTTACACCTTTGCCCTCCCGTGTGCCTCAAGCCCCCTCACCAACTGCAAGGTAAAGATCCACGAGGGGGTTTTAAAGGCGAATATCAATCTTACTTGGACCAAAAATAAAATCTTACCGTTTTCATCAAAAGACAAAAAACAAAATACAATTTAAAAACATGAGTTTTAAAGGCTGATTATGACACAACGTCTGAAAAGCTGCGTTTTCTATCATTTACTATATGAACCTATAAGTTCAACATTGCTTTTCTCGCTAAGATATTAAGTAAACAAATGAAGACTCATATAATTTGAAACAAAAACCTAAAATTCATGTACACAGAGAGTTATAATTGCAGAACTCTCCCATTCCCGTGAGGACGTCAATGAAAATGCTTTCATAAAAGAAATTTGTATGCAATTCATATCATATTAGAAGTGTCTGAAAATATAAAAAAGACATAGAAAAAAAGGTGGGAGTGGTGAGGCTAATCCAGAGTAGGGAATGCATTAGCCATTCTTCAAGTGGACCAAATTCGAACTTGGACCAACACCTTAATTTCTAATCTCAATAAGTACTAAGATAGGAAGAAAACTAATATTCATTCGAATATTGGATATTTGATTTACTTTTGTGAAACCTTGTTCCCGTTCAAAATAAATGTCTGGGTAATTTTAGAGGCAAACTTTTATTAATAAGCAAAAATTGTTCCTTAACGTTTAAAAGATTACAAGAAGAAAACTGCAAAATATTACAACTTTTGGATTATCTGTCCGTGACAAGGTCCCCCGTGCTGTTCGGTCAAAATGAATTAATCAAATTCTCCCACTGACTTTGTTTCATTTGGGTGTGTTGCTCAATAAATAACAAGGTCCTATATATAATAACAACTATGTGGTCTGGTCTACAATTTCAACAATACCATAACACTTTATTGCGCTGCACCAAAACGAAATATTTAGGTCAATTAAATGTAAAACAGTCAAATTTGCTCAGAACTTGTCATTACACTGTTCAAACAACACATGGAAGTTCCTTGATTTTACGGATTCGCTTTCGGGGTAAAAACACCAAAAATTTCGTAATTCATTTAAGTACAAGGGCATAATCCGATAAATATTTAACGCAAACGATATAGTTCTTAGATAAAAATCAAACAAATATTTGACTTATTACAAACGTGTAATGTAGTATTTGAATAGGTTTCGGGTATTTTTTTGAATACACCATTAGTCATTTGTAACTGACATGGACAAGACTCAATCGAGTGACGTGCAAAGACGGGGACAGTCAGGGCCCTAACAGCGACTATCTTCACTAAGGATCAGACCGAGGAGCTTACGGAATTTCTCCCGAAAAAAAAAAAGATACCAAATCCTTACCCATTTTTCACCCAGGTGATGTTGTCTCTTCTTAAGCACTGCCATAAAACTTTCGTAATCATCAAACTCTGTCCCTGGTTCAATTGTTATTTCGTTGGCATCAGCACTATAGCTATGAACGTGGCTAATGACTGACATTTTGTTATTAACATGAAGTATATGATTTTGTGTTATATTATGATCATTCTCACTTATATATATCACTGTTTGTGAAGTTTACTTTCGATATCGACAAGTCTTCATTTCCGTTGATAGTTCATTGTTATCGATAAAAGAAAGAAAAAACAAAAAACTGCAAACAAGAAACTGAAACGTTATACTTTTGATAACTATTTTCAATAGTTGTACTATCTAGCAAAAAGAAATTGACTTCATTTTCAATTTTACGAACTTTTAAAGATTATGATACCTATTGTTTTGCTACAAATTTGTTCCTAATTTTTATGAAACAAAATTTCAGTGGCCTACAAAGTACAAAGTACAAAGTAACTGATAAGTTGTCAACAATTGAATTCCATGGACGCCGTTTTAGCAGTGGTTTCAACCGTGTCGTATCCAAGTTGATTGCTTGTATATGCTTCGCAGCTTTAACTGGTAACAGCAATGTGAGTTGTAGTGGATCAATTAATTCGTCCGCTATGGTTCAGATTCTCATTGCTATTAGTCAAGCTTAGCTGAATCTGTAGTTTAGACAGAGGCTGTCAAATTGCCTCCGATTAGATTGAAGGTGTAGTGTAGGACCGAGCTTCCACAACTGAGATTGGAATGGTGTTCCATCGATCTAGCTGGCTAAAGAAATGTTGTCTGAGTGATTTGTTGCATTTGGATTTGTTCAATTTATATCTGTGGCCTCTGGTGTTACTGTCAGCAAACACAAAAAAATCCTTTCTGGACATAATACAGGACGTGCATAAAATGTGTGAGTCAATAACAAACGAAAAACAGCAAATTAATTATGACTGCCAAATAATCGGTCAGTTTTTAAAACATGTGGACACAATACACCCTACTTGGGAATCCAACTAAACATAGCACGGAAATGGGACCAACATATTGATAATATTGTGGCAAAAGCAAAATCGTACCCTTGGCTTCCTGAGGCAGAACCTGTACTATCTAGTGACTAGTGCCTCCCAAATGTGAAAGAACAGACATACAAAGCTTTAGACAGAGCCGTATTGGAATACGCGTGCACAGTGTGGGATCATTATCAGTAAGGCCACATCAAGAAAATCAAACAAGTTCAAAGGGCAGCTTCGGGGATTGTCACCAATAATTACTTGTGCATTCTAGGATGCGTTAGCGAGGCCCTGAAATTGTTGCAGTGGAAAAGAAAAACACTGGAGAGTAGGCTGAAAGAAAAACGCCTTCAAATTCTCCACAGAACAGTACATTCCAACAAAACAGCAATAACTCTACCACAATATTTTACGAAACAGCACTATACATTCACATGAAATTATCATAGAAGTAAGTTCACAATTCCAACACACTGGACCAACTCATATAAAAACAGTTTCTTCCCAAAAACCATCAAAAGAAGTTTTACCAAAACATTTTAAGTGGGCTGTACAGAAAGCTGAAGTTGACATGGATGGTTATTGTTCATTTTCTAAGGGAGCGTTCACATATTATGTCAACAAAATATTGGCATTTTTAGACCCCCCCCCTCCCCCCCATGTCATCAATTGTCATCATTGACTTGACCCCCCCCCCCCCCCCCAATATGATGACATCATCAAAATGGACTATTTTTCGTGAAAGTCATATGATGGTGGCTATTGAACAGAGGAAAAGAGGTAAAAACAACTGAGTGCCAAAAGGTGTGAAATTTGATATATATACCTCTTTGTCTCTGTTCAATACTGGTAGCCAGCATTACACGATGTTAACAAAAAAAAAAAAGTCCATTTTGAAGATGTAGACATGTTTAGGGTAGTTCAGTTGTTAGAGCGTGGCTGAAGACCTGACAACTCAAGTTGATTCCCATCGCAGCCACATTTTTTTTTTCAGGGGCTCCCTGTCCACCCAGCAGTGAATAGGTGTAGGTGGATCACCTGATCTGGTAAAAAGTAATTTGTGAAGACTGATGTCCTATCCGAATAATAACATATATGTTACTAATCCGCTTCAACTTTTACAGTGTTTTTCTTGGGTGTGTTTTTATTCTATTTGTATAACCAAATTTTTGATGACATAATCTTGGGTATGAACCCCCCCCCCCTCCCCCATGTCAACACTTGTCAACACTTGTCAACATTTGGCAGACCCCCCCTCCCCCCCAAAGTGTTGACATATTATGTGAACGCTCCCTAATTGTTTTGACAACCAAATTAACGGCCACAGGGGTATCATCATTTATGTGAAAGAGGAGATAGGTGCACAAGAAATCACCCTGGCACCTGACCAAAAGTTAGCTAATGAGAGTGTTTGGATCGAAGTGAAAGTGAGGGATGGTGAAAAATTACTAGCTGGATGTGCGTATAGGTCTCCAACTAGTTCCCCAGAGAACACCAATAAGTTGTATCAGACTCTGCTGGACCTTACTAAGGATAGGGCATATGTATTAATCACTGGTGACTTCAATCAACCAGATGTTGATTGGGTAAATGAGACAGCCTCAGGCAACAAAGCATTAGAATTCTTAGAGTTCTATAGAGACTCTTTCCTCTATCAGCATGTTACGTCGCCAACGCATTTTTGAGGGGATCAGAAACCAACACTCATAGACCTAGTTTTATCATTTGAAGAGAGCATGGTGAAAAATTTGACTCATAATGCTCCCCTTGGCAAAAGTCATCATCATGTTTTAGCTTTTAACTTTGTGTGTAGCACAAAAATTGAAGTAAAGAAAGAAAGACGGTATAACTACAAAAAAGCTGACTTTGATAAACTGAGAAAGTGTGTGAATGACAGCAATTTACTTGCCAAAATTCAGGATAAGGATGCAAATGATACATGGAACTGCATCAAAAAGACTGTAGAAACTGCAACTGAGGAATGTATTCCTAAAAGTGGATCAGGGCCTGCAGGCAAACGCAAGACACCTGTCTGGTGGAGTGAGATGGCTATGTCTAAGTTATGTAATAAGAAACAGACATACAAGAAATACTTGGGAACACTAGACCAGAAAGACTGGCTAGCCTACACAAGAGCCAGGAACCAAGCAAAAGCGGCATGCCGGAAAGCAGTTCTAGACTATGAAAAGTCTATAGCGCAGGATGCGAAAAATAATCCAAAGGCATTCTTCTCCTATGCTAAGAGTAAGATGAAAGTGCAAGAAGGCCTAGCCGACCTCAAGGACAGTGACGGTAAACTTGTGTCAGCTGACAAAGATAAGGCAAACCTCCTCAATACATTTTTCTGTAGTGTATTCACAAATGAGAGAGTGGGGGATATTCCTGATTGTGAAAAATCTGAAGTTGACTCTTCTCTTAGTGACATTATATTCACTTGTAAAGATGTGTGGAATAAGCTTAAAAATTTAGGCTCCTCGAAATCCTCTGGCCCTGATGGGATACACCCATGTGTACTAAAAGAACTGGCAGAACAGCTAGCAGAACCCTTAGCAGAGTTGTTCAACAAGTCACTTAGGGAAGGGAAGCTGCCCAGCATCTGGAAAGATGCAAATGTAACTCCACTTTTTAAAAAGGGTGAGAAGAGCAAAGCAAGTAACTATCGTCCGGTATCATTAACGTGTGTGATTTGCAAAGTAATGGAATCCATAGTCAAATACTTAATGGAACAAAAGTTGCTGTCTGAGTATCAACACGGTTTTATATCAAAACGCTCATGTACCACTAATTTGTTAGCTGCTCTCGACTCTTGGACTAGGTATTTGGACATTGGCATACCTGTTGATGCAATGTACCTTGATTTCGCCAAAGCATTTGACAGTGTTCCACATCAACGCCTTATTAAGAAACTTGGATCATATGGCATCAGTTCATGTTTGCTAGCTTGGATCTCAGATTTCCTGATTGGGAGAAGACAGCGTGTTAGGGTGAACGGCAGTTTTTCGGACTGGGCACCAGTATCGAGTGGTGTTCCGCAGGGAAGCTGCCTTGGTCCAGTTTTGTTTGTAATATTTATTAACGATCTTCCAGACGTTGTGGACACTCTGTGCCAAATGTATGCAGATGACACTAAGGTGTTCTCTAGAGTAGACAAGGAAGAGTTCATAACTCAGCTCCAAAGTGATCTTGACAGCTTGGTACAGTGGGCTGATAAATGGCAGCTTAGGTTTAATGCAGACAAGTGCCATGTCTTGCACTTGGGATATAGAAACCCGCACCATCAGTACACAATGAGAAATCATGACTCTAGCGAGACTGTCATACTTCAGCCTACTGAAGAGGAAAAAGATTTAGGTGTGTTAGTAGATCAGGAACTGAAGTTCTCTAAGCACTTAGAAACCCAAGTAAATAAAGCAAACAGAATCGTTGGCCTCATTAGGAGGTCGTTCACTCATCTTGATAGAGATAACAATGAGACAATTGTTCACTGCACTTGTACGTCCCCACTTGGAATTTGGCAATGTAGCATAGGCACCACGACTACAGAAAAACAAAGACCTCATAGAAAGTGTTCTAAGACGCGCAACTCGGGTCATTCCGGGATTCCAAGATCTAGAATACACAGAAAGACTGAAAAAGATAAGAATACCTAGCATGCAGTATAGGAGAGACAGAGGAGACCTAATTGAAGCGTACAAATACACACATAATTTATACTATGTTAGCACGAGCCCTCTAAATCTTGATTCCACCAGCACCACCAGAGGACACAGATTCAAACTCTCCAAAGAAAGGTGTTCTCTAAACCTTAGGCAGAACTTTTTCTCAGTTAGGGTAGTCGACAAATGGAACCGCCTGCTGCAACAGTTGTCGACGCCCCTTCATTGCAGGCATTCAAGTGCCGTTTTGATGCTCATTGTGAAACAGAAAAATATTGTTTGTAAAATTGAATTCAGACACCTCCTTCCACTATGTGGCATGCCCAGTTTTGAGAGACTTGAATTACAGTCCAGTCCAGATAATTCGAAATCTGATTAACCGAATTTCTTTTAAATCGAAGAAAATACGATGTAATGAATTATTTTCTTCTTTTTCTATATAAAATATTCATGGTTAATTCGAATTCGAACAGTCGTTGTTCTCTTTATTCGAAGTGCAAGTGCTTGCCCATCACAAAAAAAACAAACTCTGGAAGGTCATAACGAACTGCCTGTTCTCCGTATCCACCCTCCCACGCGTTTTAATGACTGAGCTGACTAATAATAATAATAACTAGACCCCAGAGGCATGTAATGGCGTGTTGTTCCCTCTCCGTCCCACCCGCCCTATCTCTTCTTTCTCCAAATTGACCAGCTGTCTCGCGTCATCCCTCTCTCCTTCTCGCGCTCTTGTGGTCTGCTGGCCGCTGGCTAACAAAGGGGGTTGGTTATAAATAGATCAAACACACAGTGATAACCACAAGCTGACCAATACACGGCACGAACAATCATAGGCCACACCCCACTCCACGCGTTTCTCTTTCTCTTCTGTGCTGTCTTTCTTTATTGATCGATGGATCTAGATCTAGAAGTAGAGGGCCTACACAGCATGCAGTGTTAACTACTACTCTGTGCTATTGTGTAGCTTGTAAGTATAAGGGCCAGGGCACGCCTTGGCCAGGGCCAAAGCATACGTGTACAACAAGGGTACAACAATGTGTAGTCTTTCTTTCTTTGTTGTACAACTTGGCTTTCTACTCAAGCAGTCTAGGCCTACAGTTGACTGAACGTGAACGCCACGCTAAACCCCACGCATTCTCATTCTGCATAGAGTTGGGATAACCCTGATACCTGGAGTCAGGTTTAGTTATTTCCCTTGTTTGGAGACAAATCGAATTCTGATAAATAAAAGTCATTTGCTTTTCCCACCCAATTCGAATTATCAGGACTGCACTGTATATACGTTCACGAATGCACAAGAGCAGATAAAAGGTTGTAAAAGCCGACATAAATCTGGACTTATATCATATCATATCATATCATATCAAGGAATGGAACATTTTCCCACCAGAAATCCTAGATATTACCAACAACAACAAATTTGGTCAACTATTACTATTAAACATATCTTTCAACTCAATAACACAATAATGGAGAAAGTCACCACATAATTGTATAAAATCTGAAAAATGTTTAGAAAGGGAGCTTTAGTTTAAAAGAATTTCAATTATATATTAGAGTTCATATCATATTCCACCTAGAGGCCATTGTCAAGCAGGAGACAAAAACAGATCTGATTAAGAATTGAGAATGACAGTCAGGTTAGTTGATGAGAACCATGGCAAAATTGCACAGAATGGAAATCAAGGGTGAACTAAAGTGACCACACAACCAAAAAGAGTTCAAATTCTTCAATGTCATCGTTGATGATTTGATAGTTACTACTGACTCACTCCATAGAAATTGACATTTCTTATAATAATATAATTAGGTGGAAGGGTTTGAAATAGTGTATTAACAATTTATTATATCTCGTTTGTGGTTTAAAGATAAGTTATTCAAATTCAAGCAGTTTAGTATTTACTTAACTTTTTCCTATTTCCATTTTATTTTATTTTTGTCTGCTTGTTTCATCTAGCACCTTGAGGCACCAAGATGGAAAACTTTGTCCTTTATGAAGAACTTGGCAAAGGGGATAATTCCATCATTTACAAAGGACGACGGAAAGGAACAATAAGTTTTGTAGCGATTCATTGCATTGACAAATGCAAAAGACCAGAGGTTACAAATACTGTAAGTGTATCTTACCATATAAATATGTCATTTTGTCTCCATGGGTTAAATTCCTTCATATTTCTATTTATTAAATTGTGTTCTATTAATTGCATTATTCAATGTCTCGTGAAAGATACATTTAGGGTTTTAAGCTTTGAAATCAAATATTCTTGGTTCCATTAATATTACGCTGAACAATTAATTATAACAAGCATTGCTCTCCACCAAATACCTACTTTTTTTTATTTTGGAAAGTGAATGTAGTGTATAAAACCGGATTACATTCATATGACTTTTAAAAGTGAAATTGAACTTGAACCATGGATGTTATAATCTTAAGTATCTTTTGTTGTTTTTATATACCAGGTGCGCATGACCCATGACATAGAACATGAGAATGTTGTCAAGTTCCATGAATGGTACGAGACCAGCAACCACTTGTGGCTAGTGGTGGAGTTGTGCAATGGTGGAAGTCTTGAAAATCTCATCAATCAAGACGGGAACCTGCCAGAATCCTCTGTCCGTCCTTTCGGAGTTCAATTAGTCACTGGTCTGCACTATATTCACTCACTGAGTATCTTGTTTAATGACCTGACACCTTCAAAGGTAAGTGTAGCATGAGATAATGTCAAAGTGATACTAAGCTGCACGCCCTTAGTTACCAAGCAAACACACCCTTTTGTTTACATACCAAAATCTTATTACAGAAGAGACATGCTTATTTCTTCTCTGTCATCTATCTGGGTTCTTAAGTAATGTATTTGTGTTTTAATTGTTTTGTTTTGTTTTGTTGTTGGCTGAAGAAGGGATTTCCATGTTTGGTTTGTTTTTTTGGTTTTTTTTTTTTGGTTTTTTTTATAGCTTGAGGTCATTTATCTTTTTCCAGATTCTACTAGACACAGCTGGAATTTTGAAGTTTGCTGACTTTGGACTGTCTAAAGTAGAGGGAGAGAACTTAGAGGAATTATTCTTTAAGTTTGCTGAGGCAGGAGATCAATGGAGCACACAGAGTGTTGAGGAAATTATGAAAAATATCAAGTGTAACGGTAAAGACATAACCTGATACTCGTGGTTATAAAATTAGGATCTAAAGATTTTTTCTTCTGCAACCAAATTTATTTACCTTTAGAATTTGTATTCCAAATTTTTTTTTTATTTTTTTTTTTTTTTGGTTAAATCAGAATGTTATAGTAAATAGTCATTAAGTGCTTTGATCCTGTTTAAATCGAGAAAAGGCGACATACAAATGTCATGTACTATTTTTTTTTAAAATTAATTTTATCACCCCTGGATTGGTTTCAAATTAAGTCACAGGAAAAATGAGTCATAACATGCTGTTGCTATTGTTGTGTTGGTGGCTCTGCATGATCAGAGACACGATGGCTGATAATAATTGCTAAACTCTCTCACTTGATGACTCAGGTGTGAATTGGCAGTGACAATTGTTGTAAGAGTGCCAGCACAAAATAGATGCTTAACAGGTGACTTGTAATGTATGCAACTGTTCCATATGGCCAACTTGGTTGATTTTACTTTCCCCTTTACCACCCTTATTCCCAACGCATCACCATTTTGTCATTTGATGGAAAATTACATGGGTTTGGTTCTTTTTTTTATTGTTGTTGGTATTTTGTTTATTTATATATAATATATATATATATATATATATATATATATATATATATATATATATATATATATATATATATATATATATATATATATATATATATATTTCTTTTCTTATCCCAGGTTCCACTTTGTACATGGCTCCAGAGCTGATTAAAGGGGGAGAACCAAGCATTGCTTCAGACTTATGGTCCCTTGGTTGTCTTCTCTATGTTATGTTTGCTGGTATGATTGTTTTACATAAATTGTTTTAATTACTTTATATATATTGAAGTTAATATTATTATTATTATTATTATTATTATTATTATTATATTATTATTATTATTATTATTATTATTATTATTATTATTATTATTATTATTATTATTACGAGTATTATTATTATTATTATTTTTATTATTATTATTATTATTATTATTATTATTATTATATTATTATTATTATTATTATTATTATTATTATTATTATCATCATCATCATCATTATTATTGTTGAATTATTTTGCTGTTATTCATTTCATCTCATAAAATTCTGTGTTTAGGTCATCCGCCATTCCTGGCAGAGAGTGAAGATGGCATAAAGGAGAGAATACTGACCAAAGATATGCCCATACCCAAAGTCAAAGGTCAGTTAAGTAGTGTGCAGTCTTTTTGTTATCCTGTCATTCCCCCCCCCCCCCCCCCCCTCCCCTCCCCTTTCCTCTTTTTTTGAGAGATATTTGTTTACTTTTAGTTGTTTTTTTTCTTTTGACGTCTCGTAGAATTTAACTGGAAAAAATAAGTGTATTTTCCACAGCTCTCACTCTCATATCACCCCTAAAAGTCTTCACTCATTATGAAATACAGTTGCGTCTCTCTAGTCCAGAGTTCCACAATCCATTATCTGGACAGGTTCCCTGGGGACAGATTTTTTTTTCTTTATTCGAACACTTTAGGGACTGATTCCACTTTGTGGATATCTCTGTAATCCTGATAAAATGGAGGTTTTTGAATTGGAGATAAGTGACTGTATCTTGTTCTGTGTTTTGTGCTTTGAATAAGATGATTTTCCCACAAAGTTTTACTAATACCCTAGACATTGGTTCATTAGCAAATCTTAGGAAAAATGTTATCAATGTTAGTAAATAGTGAAGTGATATGTGTCTAAAATTCAAATTTTATCTTTAATGATGTTGTGTTCTTCGATCATTTATTGATAAGACATATTATTCTAAGAATCAACAAACCAAATTGTTACAGTAAAGAACATTTATTAAACAACATAACATAAGATACGTGTGTACAGTCTGACCTTTAGATACAGAATGACTCCTAACAAGGTAGCCAGTAGAACAGACACTAGTTATGAACGATACTACATTAGATGGGTGATACAAGTTACGAATCTTGAATACAATAACTTTCATTCACAACAAATGAGTTGCTAATTGTTTACAATATAACATTCCAGGGCCTTTTTGTCTCCATTAACAATGGATTTGGCAGCTTTGGCAACTCTCCTTTTTTTGACTTGTGATGAATTTTCATAGTTTTTGGGTTTATTAAGTGTTTACGTATATTCATATATTTATCAGAATGATAATATGTGGCCTACTTTTTATCCAGTAGCTCTTATTCGAGGTCCTAGAGATACACAGGAAGAACGAAGTTGACATCACTCGTCTCTTTGTTATTGTTTTTAGACAGCCATTTCCCACTAAATAATATCAATCAGACAATAAACGTTAAGGTTACACACAGTTTTGTGTATTGGTGCTTTATATTCAGTTAGTGGATGTTGTGAGTATTTTAACTAAATGCATAGCATCGATAATATTTTTCCCATGCAATTAAAAATTTACTTTCAATGTTCACAACTCTTATTGTTGTGTTGGCTTGTTTTAGTTTTTGTTGTGTGTGTTTATTAATCTTCAAAATATTTAAATGTATCTTTTATTAGGGTCTAGATTGTCAGCAAAACCTTCACCTGAATTCCTCAACTTACTTCAAGGTCTCCTCACCAAAAACCCAGCAGAAAGGTTTGTGCTTCAGTTTATTGATATACTACAATTTTGACTTTCCTATTTAATTTGAACCAGATACTGGAAATTAGATTTTTTATCAAAATAATAATTTAAAAACTTGAGCTTTTATATAGCATAATATTCACTAAACATGCTCGAAGCGCTTTACAAGGGGTCCCTAGCCAACATCAACATTTAACATGTAGAACGAGACATGACGCCTGTTAGGTGATATTGCATTTTTTTTTTTTTTGACGAAGGCCTGGCCATTAACAACGTTGTCTCTGTAGGAAAGAATTATAATATCTCCTAACAGGCATCATGTTTCGATCTACAAGTTACGTGTTGCTGTTGGTCAGGGACCCTTTGTAAAGCGCTTTGAGCACGTTTAGTGGATATTGCACTATATAAAAGCTCAAGGTTTGTTTCTTTTTTTTTTTTAATTTAAGAGTGTGCGAGAGATATATTTCACTTTGACACAATACCAGATTCTCGTCAGGTCAGAGTTTCCATTCTCAGCTCACATCTCGCATCTGATTTAGACTATTTTCACTGTGATATTTTGAAAGACGATTTTTAAAAAGAAAAAATAAACTATTTGGAATGTTTTGTGTTGAAAATACTGATTGGATCTAAAAAACGGAAGTTGAGAGGGAAGGGGGAAGGTCGGAAGAAATGAAAATAATGGAAAGTGAATGGAAGAAAAATTGAAGGATGGAGAATGATTTGAAAATAAGAACCTGGATATTATGAATTTAATATACTCATAATTAATAAACTAAATGCAAAACAAGTTGGTGCATATGATTATTTATATTTTGTTTGTCTTACATTGGTGGACCTGATACATTTTGACAAGAATCTAATAATTCAGTCTCTACAAGAAAAATCCTTCAATCGCCTACTTAGATTTCTTGGACAGAAACCTAGAATCATGCAGTCAAAGTTTGTCCCTGATTTTGTAATTGCTCAACATCTTCTTAATGGAATGCAAGTCTATTCCAGAGTACTTTCTGTCAAATCTATTATTATAAGACCCAGGTAGAAAGTCATTGTTGATATTGGAGGAGAGATCCCCTTTTACTATTTATTTATTTTTAAATATTGAATATAACCTTATATGAGCTGAAGGGGGTCCCGATAGCCCCAGTGGTATAGCACTCGCTTCACACGGAAAGGGACTGAGGTCAATCCCCAGGCAAAGTCGAGATTTTCTTTCTGACCCCCCTCCCTTATGCACCCAAGAGTGATTGGGTATTTGGGTTAGTTTTATCTGGCAAAAAGTATTTTGCAATAGACTAGCATCCTATCCAAAGGGTAGCAACTAATCACTATTATCCATTTCACGCTATAGAAACCTGTATAAACTCCAGCTCCATGGGCCCAATGGCTCTGAAGGACTATTTTTTATGAATTGAAAAGGGTGGTAAACCAAAAACTCTGAAACCTCTTTCCAATTAAATTCTCATCCAGGATTGGCTGGCCTGAGCTTGTCAATCATCACTTTTGGCAAGGCGATCTAGCCTCCCTGGCCAAAGACTTCTCAGGCACCACCCACGACGTACAGGCCAGCAGCAACACCATTGGAGCGTCTTCCATATTTGAGCACGGAGGTGGATCTTCCCTTGGCAGAGTCAAAGGTGTGGATTTGAGGCGCAGTCTGGAGAGACCCATGACACAGCTGGACGTGGTGGATGGAGTCAGTAGACCGGGTAAGAGATGATTTCTGTGCTTTAAAAATTGTATGAATTATTGGCGACAGCCTAAGATTAAATAAACTTGTACTTGAAACTTGAAACTTTAAATACATAGAATTATGTGATCTATGCGGCTCTGTGGTCATGTGGTATGACACCCGCTTTCTGATCGGAAGGTCCTGGGTTCAAGTCTCACTCAACGCATAGTTGAGTCCTTGGAAAAGGCATTTTACTCACATTCTCTCACTGTACTCAGGTGTAAAATGAGTACCTTGTCGTTAACAGTGTTGTCTTTCTCGGAAAAAAATTGTAATATCGTCTAACAGGCGCCATGTCTCGTTCTATATGTTACATGTTGCTGTTGGTCAGGACCCTTTGTAAAGTGCTTTGAGCACGTTTAGTGGATATTGCGCTATATAAAAAAAGCTCCAAAAAATAAAAAACCTATGACTGAATATGCATATTATCAAAGGAGCCTATCTATTTAAAAAATAATCAGTGTCACATCCCTCTTAGATAGAAATTTGCTTTTCTTTTGTTTTTTTATTTACAATACAGAAATAATTGATTTTATCCTTTGCAATAAAATAGTCCAATTTGGAATGCTTGTTGTTTTTGTTTATATTGAATGTATCTTTGCTTTACTCCTCTAGGTACAGCAGGTGCAGTTGGAGACTACCTCAGACCAAAGACTGCCCCAGGTTTGGAAAGTGGTGGCAGCCTCTTTACCCTCAGGTTTGACACATCAATAAAATAATAAAGATAAATAAAAAATTCCCTTTATTCGTCCCATAGGGTAAATTTGTCTATAGGGTCTATTCCAAGGAAAGACTGGAATAACTCAAACGTCAGCTGCTATGCAGCACCGCAAGTTGAGCTAGGGCGTCGTGACTTGCTCAAGGTCACACAGCACAGTGGGTATTCGAACTCTGTACTTTTCGGATACGAAGCAAAGACCATACCCCTGAGCCACGCTGCCCGATGTGTGACCAATCACCTCAAAATGATATTATATTGGGATGAACTAGTTAAGGAAAGTGACTTTAACAGATTTCTTTTTTTTTAATGATCTGAAATGTGAGATTTTAGTTTTTTCACTTTAAGAGACTATAATATCCATTCTCCTAAGGTACACAGTTTAACTCTCTCCTTACCAGCTATTTTCAGGATTTTCCCCAAAACTTCACACTAAACTAACACAAAAATATATTTTTTTATCACTCAAACACTATAGCAGTAAGTTCTTGCGATAAATAATTTCTGTAGCAAAACATGCTCTACAACACACTGTTCACTTTCTTTAAATTTTACGTCGTACAAGAGAAGTTTGAATAAGAAAAATGTTGGTTGTATTGTAACAAATGTGACGATTTTCCTATAGTTGGGAAGGAGAGGGTTAACTTACTCAAAGTTTCATATTAATGAATATAGATTCAATCTTCATTATCTAAATCACCCTGACATAATACATTTTAAAGACAGTGGGTTCCATTTTTAATCGGCCATAGCTTGATAAGAGTTTCATCTGCATGATGAAAATTCACAGATTCTTCTTTTCATGATTGTAGACTGAATTATCTCTGTTAAACACGTGATACATTTTGTAAAACATTGATAGACCTTGATGTAATAAGGAAAGGAGTGGTAATTTGAAGCTCATATTACTTGTTAACTTCATGAGCCATATACAGTAATGAGGCACAATACTCAGGTTTGATCTCTTATGTACTTTAATTCACTTGTTTTTATTTTATCCTTTTCACTTCGAAGGAGCAATAAAAGTACAGTACTTTAGATATCTATCACATTTAAAAACATCCCCATAGGCTATAGTGCTTGCTTATCAGGGCTTGTGCTCTAAATGGGAGTGACATTGTATATTTTGGGGTTTTGTTTTGTTGTTTTTAAAAATTAGAGCTGGGAGGGGGGCAGTTTTACCTCACTGAGTTGTTACTCATCAAACTTTAAAACATGGCAACATTTTTTATTTTAAATGGCAGTAGCTGTTCTCAAACTCATTGACGTTTTGAAAACTCATTAATATCCCCATCAGTGCCAGACCTCACACAGCCGTCCCTCCTGATGAGAGAGTGACCTCCCCTCACAAGCCAGTCCAGGGCCCACTCACTACAAGGGAGACAATCGGATACACAACTGATGGAGAGGCAGCCAGCATGACTGACAATGGAAGTGAGACTAAGAGGTTGATTTTCCATGATAGTGACTTTGTCGTCACTCAAATTGTGGACAATCCAAAGGTTTGTGACTTGGTCTTGTATTATTTATCAACAGCTCTAAAATCTTTTGTATCTTCTTCTTACATAAATCAGTTAAATCAGATCCTGCATAACTGTTGATGTTGCATTTACTAAAAATAAATATGATGGGTATCTCTTGATAGTCTCAAGTACCTCTTTAAAGGTCTCAATATTGCTCAGACGCTTGATACAACCAGGTAAGTCATTCTTTAAGGAGAGCAAGTGTATTTCGGAAAAATTTGTAGGGAGGACTGTCAACATTAGACGAGGAATCTAAAAAATTGGATAATGTTAATTTAAATATTGGAATATTTGAATCATGCAATGTTAATAGTAATGAACAGGAACAAATTTGAATAAAGCAGCAGAGTAAAAGATATCAGACATAGGACTTTATGAGCTCAAACTATCTTCACTTAACAACATCAACAACATAAGAGAAATAGGTATGTAGTCTGTATCATGGTTGGATTACTGTTCATGTCAATTTTTATTTGGTGTTTTATTCATGTTTGAATCGTCTTTTAATCAGATTTATAGTTAGAGCCAGTGTGTTGTTTTTCCTTATTCAGGGTGTTTTCCATTCAATTGTGTATTCTCTAATTAATCTCAAAGACTTCAAATAAAATTTAACATATCCAAAACAAATATTTACGGAATGTAGTGGCGTTTTTTATTAAAATTATTTCCTTTGCTTGGGTTTTTGTTTTTTCTTTTTATTTTGTTTTTGTTTTGTTTCTTTGTTCTTTTTTACGGATGTTTTTTTTTTTTAAATTTTAGGTGCTTGTTAAGTTGTTTTTCTTTTTTTTTTCAATACTTTCGTATAATTTCTTTAAAAATTTTTCTCTCCTCCAGATTCAAAAAGTCACACCAGCCAAATATGATTCCAAGATTTTACCTGTTCCTCCATTTAATGGTTTGTCTTGGCTGTTTTTCATTTGGATTCTTTTTAACCCTTCGAGTTTTATTTTCAATTTCATGTATTTGTGTACAACTCTGATCAAGCCACCATCTGGTATTTGTAAAAAGCATATTTGTGATTCTTTCCATGTTGAGTCGTGAATTCCATCATTCATTTTCATTGGATATCAAACACCCATCGAGCTGCAGTTTATTGTGTTAATCGAACAGTAACAAATGTCTGCTACCCTTTAGATAGGACAATAGTCTGTCATAAACTGCTTTCCACCAAAGGTGAAAGACAGAATTACCTAGTCATTGCTTCGTGGACAGAGAAGCAAATAAAAATAAAAAAGAAGTGAAAAAGGAAAGAAAGATTATAGAACTATTTTATGAATTTGTGTGTTGCCAAGTCAAATTGTCAAATTATAAATTTTTTTTCACTTTCTTAGTAAAAATTCACCCAAGCTCATTACAGAGTACATAAATGAGTTTAAGAAATAGACCTTTGTGGATTCTTGGGAGAAGCCATTTAGATGGTAATATTCTTTCTCTTTCCTATCTGAATTCCGAGGTCCTCTGTGTTATTAATGTCTGTTATTATTATTCAAGTGTCTAGAAAGGCTTCATATATTATTCTATTTTTCAATTTTGTGGTCCAAATGAAAAATAAGATATTATGGGATACTCAGAGCTTGGTAAAAATTCTTACAAATAAGCTTTTTAAATTTTTATTTATACGTTTATTTTATTTATGTATTTGTTATTTATTGATTTCATTTATTTTGTGTATTACAGAATCATGAGAGAAAGATATTAGCATTTATAATGACTCAGAAGATAAATAGAATTTTTTATTTTTTATTTTTATGTATTAATAATAATAATAATACAAAGTGTATAGATTCACTTTCACTATTACGTGTATTTACTATATTGCTTTATAAAATTATGTAAATACATTTAATTACGCTTATTTATTCATTCTTGTAATTCACGTTTGTAAAACCAATTTTTTTAGTTTATGAATGAATTTATTTATTTATTTATCATTTATAATTTACAGTTTGATTTTTTTTTTTTGGGGGGGGGGGGGGGTGTGCTTTTTAAAAATGTTATTTGACTTTTCTTCTTTCTTTCTTTTCTACAGTGGAAAAGCTGTCAGGCCTGAGTGAGAAAGATGTCCAGAAACATGCCAAGTCTATCGCAGACAACATCATACAAGTGGAGAGAGGACCCCCGTCTCAAAAGAGGATACAGTTATTACATTATATTGCACATGTCGCCTCTTGCAGGCCCCTTTCCACGGCACTAGTAAGATGATTGTTTTCCAGTTTTTCAATTTTTAAAGATATGAACTAAATTTGTCATCAATTTATTAAAGAGATAAACAATGAAGTCAACTGATTTTGTAATCGACATCTTTTGATTTCATCATTAAATTTGTTTTCATTGTTTTTATTAGCATCATCATCATTCTTATCACCATCATCGTCGTCATCATCATCATCATCATTATTCTTATCACCATCATCGTCGTCGTCATCATCATCATTATTATCATCATCATCATCATCATCAACCATCATCATCATCACCACCATCATCTCCATAATCATCACCATCACCATTATCATCACCACCACCATCATCATCATCATCACCATCATCATCACCATAACCAATACAACAAACCCTCTCCAATCCATTTCAGGCCCAACATGATCTGATATCCGTCATGGCCAAACAAGTTAGAGAATCAACACACCTCGATATGTGAGTGGCAGAATCTTTCAAGTGACTAAGGAAAATATGTGTATTTGTGTGTGTGTGTGTGTGTGTGAGAGAGAGAGGAGAGAGAGAGAGAGAGAGAGAGAGAGAGAGAGAGAGAGAGAGAGAGAGAAAGGTTCTCAAATCATGAAATATGTACAAGGACAACTAATTTAGTACAAAGCTTGAATCAAACTTGATATCGGATCAACCAAATTTGTCAACCTCGATATCTCCTTTCTAATTTTTAAATTAATCTTACATTTTAAACATTAAATAATGGATGAAATGGGTAAAAAATAAAATGAATTGAAAATTTTCATGAAGACGTGATTTTGAAAAGAAAAAAGAGAATTCAAGTCTTCATTTCATTATTTTTATTGGACTTAACTCTTTAAAAGCAAATCTGATTTCTTTTCAAGTTAAAACTGCTAAGCCAATTAATTTTACATATGGAAAGATTGGTCACAATGCATCCCTGAGTTCATTAAGCTGTTCTCTTGTAGAGAACAGTAGCTTATAGAGGATAGAGTAACGTCAAATACCATCTGAGTTAAAATTAATGACTTTTTCTCTTAAGAAATGAATTTGGTGATGTTAGGAGGTTTGCTCTACTTTGTGTCTTAACAGGAAGCTGAAGATGTGTCGTGTCCTGGCATTGATTGCCCACTTTACCACAGAGTTGAAAACCAGCACTGCCCTCTCTGAGGTATGAATGGTCCATGCACTTCTTGTCATTTAAAAACAGTTATTTACATATAATGATTGATTTTTCTTATGGATTAAACTGAACTAAATGAACTAAATTTTGATAATAGACTAATAACCTATGGTACATAGATTTTTAATTTCAATTTTTATAATTGAATTTAGTGGCGTGGGGGGTTTCTGTACCTTTTATTAAAGTTAAAGTACGATATAAATTTCATAAATCGTTTAGAAAGTGTACAGTTTTTTTAAAGAAAAAAAACAAGATATCTCATTATTTCAAATAATGCTTTGTAAATATTTATATATTTATTTATTTATTTGGCATGTTTTCGTTGACTGAATTTTGGTTGCTCAAAAAATGAGTAGGACATGACCAAAGTAAAATTAAAATTTTTTACTTATTCATTTGTTTTTATATGTGTTCAGGCCATGTCAAGTTTGTCAGAAATGTTGCGAGAGAACATGAAGAACACACGCTTGAAGCAAGGTCTTCTCCCAGCTCTTGGTGAAGTCATCGGACTCGTCGCTGTACAGGTTGGTCAGAACTTTTCATGTTGTTGAAGCTTGACTCGGAAAGCTGAAACTGCTCTTTTGGTGAAAACAATTAGGTCTGTATTTATATACAGAAAAAGAATGGTTGAAGCTATTGTTTGTAAAAAGAAAATGAATCACCATTAAAGGGCTAAAAGATAAAGAACTGAACAAGTGTGTATGAAAGGTGTCAGACAAAGCAAGAATGAAAAATACAACAACAAAAAACCTGTTCCAAAAAATCAGTTTACCTCAACTGGGGAATGAACCTCAGACCTTCTGATTACCTGTCAGATGTGCTACCATTGCTCTCCCCAGTCGAGGTCGACGATTTTTTGGGATAGTCTTTTTCTTCTATTATTCTTTCTTGCTTTGTCTGGCACCTTTCATACGTTCAGTTCTTTATCTTACATCGGTGACTGCTTCTAAATTTCATAATTTGAAGGGTTACAAGCGGCAGTAAAGATGAACAGTTTAAAGATTCACTTTATTTAATTTTGTTTCTTTTCAAAGAATTCAACAGGAAATCGCAACTGTCATAGGAGAAAAAAAAATCCAGGGTTCGAGTCCCTTTCTGATTGGTGCATAGTTGAGTACTTGGATAAGGCTCTTTACTCATATTCTCTCACCGTATTCTGTTGTAAAATGAGTAACTGGTCATTAAGAGCACTGTCTCTGTTGGAAAAATATTGCAATATCACCTAATAGGCGTCATGTTTCGTCCAACATGTTAAGTGTTGTTGTTGGCCAGGGACCCCTTATAAAATGCTTTGAGCACATTTAGTGGGCATTGCGCCATATAAATGCTCATGTTTTACTTACTTTACTTATCCTTTTGGTGCTTCAGCTATGTTTAAGTTCAACACTCATGTTTAATACTTTAAATATTTTGTATTTGATCAGGAACAAAGACTACAGGAATCCATAGAGTGTTGGTCAGTGCCATCCATTGCCTACACAACCATCATTAGAAGTATCCGGGAAGGGGTAAGTCTATCCCTCAGACTATTTCATCTTCAAATTGATTTTTAAAACAGGATTATTTTTTTTAATGTGTGTGTGTTTTTTTTTGTCTACCACACTTTTTTATCCAAAAACGTCTTGTATACCATTTATTCAGGATTAGCCACCATCTTTATTATCTGTTATAAATATATTATTGTTATCAATCTCTTCATCATCACTATTAACATTAGCAGCAGCAGCATCATTGTTATCTTACTGTTATCTACGTTTTTATTTGTCTATCTATCTGTTTATCTGTCTATTTATCTATCTATCTATCTATCTATCTATCTATCCATCTATCTATCTATCTATCTACCTATCTATCTATCTATCTATCTATCTATCTATCTATCTATCTATCTATCTATCTATCTATCTATCTATCTATCTATCTATCTATCTATCTATCTATCTCTATTTGTCTGTCGGTCTGTCTTTCTGTCTATCTGTCTGTCGTTCTAATTATTTATTCCTTATTTCAGGAGGATCAGGTTTTGAACCACATGGCAACAAAAGTTGTTGAAACAGTTACTGCAACAAACACATCCCATGCCCAAGTATGTTACAATCATTAATGCATTCACCAAAAAATCAATATATCTTTTCGTCATTTTATAATATAGTAAAATTAGTTAGTTACAAAGCAGACTTTCTATTTTATAGCAATCAAATCCAAATTTACAGATTTACCCAGTGTGTTTTTGTGTCGTGTGTGCAGCTTTGATTAAGCATGGGAATTTTTCTTTCTAATTGATTAAACAATAGGTAAAAGTATGGTCGCAATAACTCATTTGGTAGAGCTCTTGCTTCATCAGTAAAGGGAATGGGACTGATCATTGTCCAGCCAGCAGTGATTGGGTAGCTTTGTTTGTTATTTCTGACAGGAAATACTTAGCCTTAACCCTCTCCTTACCAGCCATGTTCAAAATTTTCACTAAAACTTCACACCCACCCAACACAAAAACAGACATTTCTAACTCAAACAGAAAAGCAACACGCACATTCTATAAAAATATTGTTTAACAATATGAACTCTATTACAGAATGTCAAGTTTTTATAGCTATAGCAAAAAGAAATGAAATCTGGATGAGAAAAGTGATGGCTGCATCGTAACAAGTGTGACGATTTTCCAATAGGTGGTAAGGAGAGGGTTAAACTTAAATCCTATCAAAATGCTAGAAAGCAGCTGCTATCGTTCGTTTAGAAACTGGGATAAATTCCTGCTCCATGAGTCCTATCTATCGCTCTGAAGGAGTTTTGTGAATGCGTGGCTGGGTATTCCAAATGTGGCTTCTATTTTTTTCTTAGATTGTTACAGTTTTCAACAAAAATATTTTATGCTTTTAACTAAGCGAAATTAAAAATGTTAGCCTAAATGAAATTGTTGCTCATAATAGTATTAAATAGATTCAAAATATAACAAAT
Source organism: Berghia stephanieae (assembly GCF_034508935.2). NCBI lineage: Eukaryota > Metazoa > Mollusca > Gastropoda > Nudibranchia > Aeolidiidae > Berghia > Berghia stephanieae. The sequence goes on along the minus strand of NC_088372.1, from coordinate 23,230,808 downwards.
AAAGAAGAAGCATTTGGGCTCAAGGTTCAGCCAATAGCAAAAAAAAATGTTACATTGTAATTAATTTGTTAGTTTTGTTTTGTTTTTAAAAAATCTGTCACATTTGATTATATCGCTGCAACTTTGAACATTGAGTCTGTTTCTAGTATAAGATCCATTACAGTTTGGAGCTGTAAGATCATCCATGTTATTCCATTATATGGAAAGAAAGTAAACTGAATTATGATTAGCGTGATGAAATGCATAACTTAATGTCATTTGATTTCTTTTCTTCTTTTTTTTTCATTTAGAAATTTGTAACCCCAGAAGTTTGTCAATCTTTGTGGTATTTATTCAAACATTCTGCCGTGGAGGCTGTCAGATGCACTGCTATATCTGTGAGTAGATTTAGTTATCTATTTGATAATGATGATAATAATAAAAGAATAATGATAATATAAATAATAAGAATGATAATGATAATAAGAAGAAGAATAAGAATAAGAATGATATGATAATAATAATAATAATAATAATAATAATAATAATAATAATAATAATAATAATAATAATAATAATAATAATAATAATGATAATAATAATAATAATTTTTTGATTTATTGTTTGGAAATAGTATGTTTATGCATGATTATATTGGCAATTGCCTAAAAATAACCCTTTGTCTATAATATCTATCAACAGGCCCTGTGTCGAATGACTTGGCACAACCCCTCCATCTTCCAGACTTTGTTGGATTCTGGGGGACTCCATTCCGTCATGCAGGCATTGACAGGGGGCGTGTCCAGGGTGCAGCAAGCTGTCATCACCATGATCGGCATGTTTATGGTTTCGGTTGGATACTACAACAGGCTGTTTCAGGACAAGGTATGTGGGATTGATAGTAAATACTAAGGTGATAGAAGTTGTGGATTGTGAAAACTTTTGAACTGAAATGATTATTACAGCTTCAAAGAAGAACAAAATACTTGACAGGGAATGTTTTGGGCTCAAAACAAATGCAGTTAAAATTATAATATTTCATGTTAAATCCCGAAAGATGGATGAAGTTCTCGGCATGTCCAGTTGGACTTTTCTCCCTTCTTTGGATTTTTGGTGACGTCTTACCATTTTGACTCTTTTTGTTGTTGGTTGAGGAAAGGTTTGGCCCGAAACATTCCATGACAAGTATTTTGTTCTTTTTGAAGCTGTTATATTCCTTTTTAGCTCATTAAGCTTAAGATTGATAGAAGTGATTATAATTGTGATGGTGGCATTGATAATAATTGTGGTGCCATTGCTATTCATGAAGTAAACAAGCACGTAATCCTTAGTGAGGCTGTAACGAAACGTTTTTTGTACATAGAGATACCAATATATATATTGACTTATTTTGAACAACTACATAAGGATTTATTTTTCACCATTTTCTTTGGGATAAATAAAACAAACAAAAAAAATGAAGATAAGACAATTTTTTAAAAATTGCAGGATTAGCTTTACAAAATATTGTAATAAGCGTTGACCAAAAAAGTTGATACATTTTGTACACTTTTTCAACACTTTCAGAAGCCATTCCTCCTATTCTTTTCTTATCAGACTCACCGTTTTTAAATCTTTTGTCATCCTTCAACCCAGCGTTAATGATGGCAGCTAGATCATTTCTTTGAGTTGCTTAATATTGAGATCTGTGTGTAGTGAACCTTTTATAAACAACTTTTTATCTCAGGCTCAAGAACTGTATATGGAAAAGTGCTGGAACTTTGATGCATTACATTTCTTAGATTTTAAAATATTAATTATTTTTTTTCAGCATTTAATAAATTGATGAGATTCTGTTACTTTTTGTATCGTTAGATCGCTTTTATTGATATCCTTCTTACTCCTTGCCTTATAATTTGATGTCAATAATTTTTTATCCAAATGAGGTAGATTGTATACCACTTCAAACACGATATTGTGTTATTTTAACCAGGATTTCCGTGTGAAGTTGATGCGATGCTTTGAGAGCCCATCCCCTGTGATTCGAGGCAAAGCCTTTGTAGTCATATATGAAATGGTTCATAACAATAGTGATCTATTGCTGGCTTGTTGTTCTGCACGGTGAGTTTGAATAGATTTTGTCTTGTTACCTCTCATGATATTGGTAGTGTAAAGGGACTGAATGGAGAGAGATAATTCATGCAGTATCCGAAGCCTGGACCAGGCATGGAACCTAGAAGAAGAAGAAGAAGAAAGGGACTGAAGAGTGGTTTTAAAGAGCTTATTCAAAATAAAGTGATACTAAGCTGCTAGAAGCTGTGGAGTGTGAAAAGTAATAAACAAAAATGACTATAACAGCTTGAAAAAAAGAATAAAATACCAAACACATGATGTTTCAGGCTCCAAACCCTTCTTCAGCCAACAACAAAAAATATTTATGTTTTTATTGGATTTTTTTTTGTTGTTGTTGGCTGAAGAAAGGTTTTAACTCACTCAATCGTAGAGATTTTTGCTAATTTTCCAAATTGGAAAAAAATGTATTAAAAATGAGCATATACATAGATAGTTTTATTCAACTACCATTAACATGTAAAAACTAAAAACATTAGCTTTGATACTACGCCTATAATTTGTCTTAGAAAAATGTAATAAATAGGCAATGGGTAAAAGTAACCCGGGTAAACTACGGATATTGTCGGTGTTAGGGTTGAATGAGTTAAGCCTGAAATGTTCCGTTTTTGGTATTTTGTTCTTTTTTAAAGCTGTTATATTCATTTTTGTTTATTACTTTTAAATTCAAAATAAAGTAAAGTTGAGCACCACATTGCAATATCATGCAATGGAACCCTTAAGGTACATCATGGAGACGACTGCCAAGAACGATGTGGAAAATGTATGGTTTTAAAGCAGATATTATGTGACCCACCGTCTGAAAACTGTATCACGTTGGGATGAACAAGGTGCTGGAATTGAAATCATCGACACAAACATGAAACTAGGTCTTGATAAATAGGATTTCTTACTTTGCTAAAAAAAAATCGTCAAAGTTCCTATTTCTTATCATTTTAATTCATGTTTTGACATCTGATTTATCACAACATAATTCCGTTTTGCAATGGTGGGTCTCATATGGGATTTGTTAGGAAAGAATTCCCAGGGCAGGATGGGATAGAAACCTCTTATTGGTGACCTTTACATTGGCATTGATGATGATAGAAGTTAATGTGGTAATCTATATAATGCCATTATCCTTTTTTTTTTTTTACAAAAATGTTCAATTGATGCGCCTTGTGCTAAAAGAAATTATATCAAAGAAAGTGAGTTTTTCAGAAAATAAAGGCTAAAGTTTGGAATCTGCTCTGGAGAGTTTACAAAAAAATAAAATAGTCGTATTGAGGTAGGGGCCATAGATTATATTTATCAAGAAAATGATTCGTGAGGAACTAAGGTGATTATGTTTAAAGTTTATCACTGATTCACTGAAGAATCATGAAAATGTGACTTAAGTAATATTAGTACTGGGGTCTTCAATTGTAAAATAAGAAATCTCTACTTCAGTATTTACTATTGTAAAATATTATGATGTTAAATGTGAGATCTTATTTTACGGAAGCTTGCTTTCAACTTGATCACTGTTCTTATACTTTAGCCAAATGTCAAATGTATCGTTCTATTTACCAGATTGGTGATGTACATAGAGAGAGACAGTCGCAGGCAAACCCCACGTACCCCTAAAGTCAAACCAGTGGAAGCCCAGGAGTATTTGAGTCAGTGTCTAGATCTACTCGTGTCTGGGATTGTACAAAGGCTACCTGCTGTCATGGGTGGGTATCTTGGAATAGTTGACGTAATTTAAAAGGGGATGATAAAGAAAGTGGTGGTGGTGATGATGTTGGTGGTCTTTGTGGTGTTGATTAGGTGGGTTGTGATGATAGTGGTGATGGTGTTGATTATGATGATCATGATGATGATGAAGATACTGGATAAACCAATATCGAGGAGGAGGAAGTGGAAAAGGAAGACAGGAAGAAGAATAAAAAAGAGGAGAGGAAGGAGAAAATTAGTTTCTTATATTTACATCATTGTGGTTGTGTGCTTGTATTTTTTTTTCCATAATTGATGTTTTCATATCATTTTTTTTCTTACCAAGTATCAATTAAGGAGGAAAGTTTTGTTGGATTTATTTTTAAATGTTTATCTTCCTCGCCATACCAGATGAAATTCTTGAATGCCTTGATCAAGTGGGAGGTCGTAAACATCCAAGCACGGTCCAAGTTCGACAACTCAAGTCATCTTTACCCCTTGTTCCCATATTTAATCATCTTATCACCAGTCAGGTAAATTGATAACATCCGTTAGTGTCTATATTTCTATAGAACATGAAATAGAAGAGGAGGGTGGGATTTAAGTATTCTCCTTGATGTTTCTTTTTCTTTTTCTTTTTTTTTTTTTTTTGGGGGGGGCCGGGGGGGGGGGGGGGGCAGATTTTGTTTATGGATTCCCTTTAAGGTGCTGGCTGTTACCTTGAGAAGCTCTGAATACTGACACTCCAATGTTAAGATCATGGCCAGGAATTCTGTGTTATTCTTTGATCAGAATTTAAAGCTAGCTGTCTGAAAAGTGCGCTGAGGTTTGGGTTTTTTTTTCAATTATTTAATACCAAGTTGCATTGCTGTTGCTCTTTTCCTTGTAAAAATGGATAGGTCTTGCATAAACAACCAGAATCAATAAAGGGAGAAGAAATGATTTGAAAGAAATAAGGCTTTGTTGGTTTGGGTTAGATGTATATATACATTCGTTTGACTTTTAGATATTTTATTTACTTTTGGCCAGGTATTTCGTGGTTACATCATCAGTCGACAGTTCTTGGATCAATACGTCAAACTGTTAAACCACGTGGTGAAAATTGAGTCTGGTCAGACCAATATCGAGTCAGCCTCGGGTAAGTTTTTGACTTCATCTTTGACAATTATAAGAAGAAGTCCTACATTATCGATTCACCTATCTTTTTTTATGTTTTAAGAAAAATGAATTAGTTGAAATAATGCCTACCTTTTTCTTTCACATCTTTCAACCCCTGTGTTTTGTGTGCATTTTATTAATCCAGATGTTGACACGACTTCTTTTGTGGGAACAATTTTTTATTATTTTTTAATTGCACCACTTGATAATTTTTAATTTTTGGGGTATAATTTTTTTTCTAATTCCTCTCAAGCTGTTGTTGTTTTATTTGCTTTTACATCTGACACCATTTCTTCGGAAGACACTTGTCCATTCCAATGTTCGAATGTATACAAATTCCTGCACTCTTACTTGAATTTTATTCAGATTTGTTTTTTTATTGGATAAGGATATAAAACAGGTGGCTTTGATTTTATTTGTTGTTAAAGATTTTTTTTGTTTACGTTTTTGTTTTGTTCTTTGCTTTTTCTGTTCCTTAAAAAAAAATATTTGTATGTGATTTTGATTTTTGATTAGATTGTTGAATGGTCATGCTTTTTAGTCACCTCTTTCTCCCAATTGCTTTGATGTGGTTGCAGACAGTAATATATATTTTTTCTTTTAAGCTTAACCATTGCAAAGTAAAATCATGTTATTCAGATGCGAAAGATTATCCCCCCCCCCCCCCCCCACCCTCCCCTGCCTTCCCTAGTTTTGTCTCCCATACTTAGAACTGAAACTGAAGGCAGTCTAGCAGTGCAGTATGTTGCATTGTGCACGAATCAAAATTTTAAAATTATAATAGTCACTAATTTGTTTTCATCGGTTTTGTTAAGGCTATTCATTTAAATTTTTCTTTTACTCGAAATAAATTAGCTTTAAAATTGTTACATGCCCAATTAGTAACCAAAGAACAAACTCTTCATCGATCACACAGATTTGGCGTGTTTGTATTTTGGCTTTTTTCATGCCATAACAATTTTGTAAAAAGTGAGCGAGAAATGACTTGTTTTTAATTGTTATCCCTCACTGTATTGCAATTCCCTCACTATTCCTTCACTGCTATTTTTTTACCATCAGAGCGAGCCAAGGGAGGTAATCAAATAATAAATGAAATATTTTAGCGTTGTTTTGTTGTGTAATTGATTATTGTTTAGTATGCATTGATGTGCTGAAATTTTTTTTATTTTATTTTAGCCTTAAATTCGTATTTGTTTATAAAAATCTTGAATATTTTTTTGTGTGCTGGTTTAGTATGAAGTCCACCTGAAAAAAAGTTCATTGTACCAAAAAAATATTTAAAAAATATTAATGACAATGAAAAGAAAGAACTCACAAAAATGCATATTCTTATTGGAAGAACATAATCATATTCTGATAAAACCCCTCACTTTCTGTCTTCAAATTGGGGTAGAAATAAATGATAAAAATATAGTCCATATTAGACCAGCATTTAGTTTTGTTTTTATTTTGTTTGTTATTTGTGTTGTTTTTTTTGTTGTTTTTTTTTTTTTTTGTTTTGTTTTATTGTTATTAGTTTTGTTGATTTGTTGTTGTTTTTTGTTAATTTTTTCAAATTTCTAAGTCAAAAGATATTTTAACGTTTTAAGATAAAATTTGATACTCACTTTTGAATTCAAAGCTTTTTTTTCATTTTGCCAACAATAGACTTATTAATAAATACAAATATCTGCCATCATAATGTTTCTTAATTTCAAATAGATAGTGTGCTTTAATAATATCAATAACCAGTGTATGAAAGTTCGGATGTAAAGCATTTCCTAGTATTGTTGAAAGTTAAACTTTTAAGTCTCCATTGTTTTAGCAAAGAAATGATAATGAATATTTTATTTCTTTTACCTTCCTCATTACAACTGTTTTGTCATTAATTTAGCTTTTTTATTCAACATTTCATTAGATGTGCTTCATTACCTGCTTGAATGATATTATCGTGATTGTAGTTTTGTTTTGTTTTTTTGGGTTGATTTTTTTTTTGTGGGGGCGGGGGGGGGGGGGGGTGTTTTTGTTTTTTTGTTTTTGTTTCTTTTGGGTTTTGTTTTTTTTTTTGGTTTGTTATTTTCTGGGGGGAGAGTGGGGGGGGGGGGGGGTAGTTTACAGAGTATTATTGTTTGTTACAGTATCTAATCTCTCCCTTTATTGGCATAAATACAGTTAGTTTTGAGTTTTTCATTGTTTTTGTTTTACATCATTATTCTTTATTATTTATCGATGAAAGCTCGAGGGCGAAAATATCTTCATTTTCAGTGACATACTCAGTAAACTCACATGGTTTCTTCTATAAGTTTGAACGTGTGCCATTGAAGATGATTCTCTTTCCTTGTGATAAAATTTGTTTTGCACAATAATTAGTGCAGATTTAGATATTCTTCTTCAGACGTACGCTGACAGTTTCCCAGATGTGAGCAAATTTTAAAATTATCTTTTCTTAACCTACGGTGTACTGAAATACCTGTAACCTTGTCCCTAGTTAAGATATTTTGAAAATCTAAACTGTAATTTGTACTGTGCATTTATGCTAATATCAGAGATTCGAATTTTTTCACCAAGCGGCACCTTTTGTCAGTTCAGTCCACTACACATATTATGAAAGACTACGAGGGCTCTTTCAGAAATAACCGAAAAATGCCCATTGCTCAGCAACCAGTGGAGATTTTTTAATTCTGTAAATGACATGATATTCCTTATTTCCTTACGGATATTCCCAGAAATTATGAAGTGCATCATTTTGCACAATGAATTTCTAGACGATTTTAAAGATGGCGGCCCACCTTGAAACTTGGTCAAAGGAGGAAATCAGAGCTGTCATACGTTTTTTGAACGCCAAAAGTCTGAATCCTACCGAAATTCATAAAGAACTTCAGAGTGTATATGGTGAGCATGTTATAAGCGTACACAAGTCTATCACTGGTGTAATTTGTTTGAAGCCGGCCATTCCGACTTGACAGACAGGGAAGGGAGAGGGCGTTCGATAACTGCGACGTCAGAAGACAATGTGAAGCGAGTTGATGAGCTTATTCGTCAAGACAGGAGGTTGAAACTTCATGAAATCGCAAGCAGTCTTGAAATTTCGGAAACTTCTGCCCATAGAATTGTATTTGATGAACTTGGCTACAGAAAAGTCAGCGCAAGATGGGTTCCTAAGCAATTGACAGACAATCATAAAGAACAAAGATTTGACATCTGCAGGGAACACGACAATGCTACACCCCACACAGCACGAGTGACGCAAGGTTGGCTAGAGAAATATGGATGGGAGATTTTGCCACACCCACCACACAGTCCAGACCTCGCACCATCTGATTATCACCTCTTTGGGCCACTGAAACGTGAGCTGGCAGGAAAGCGCTTTGATGTCGATGAAGAGCTTGTTGACCATGTGCGGAAATGGCTACAAAACCTTGGCGGAAATTTCTTCCGAGAGGGTATCTATTCCATGGTGCGGCATTGGCAGAAGTGTGTCGACAGACTTTGCTGTTACGTAGAGAAATGAAGGACGAGTCAAGGTATGAACATGTGCAAGAATTTTGTTGATAGCATAAAAAACGCTGATTTTACAGGCATTGTTCGGTTAATTATGAAAGAGCCCTCGTATTTAAGGCAATACTGGAATTCTGACAATAAGTTTTGAATCAGCATTATAAAAACCAAGAAGAAAAGAAAAAAAAAATAGAAAAACAGAGGAAGGCAGTAAGATATTTTACAAATGTATAATTCATAGCATATGCCCAACTATAACAAATTAAAAAGACAAATAATCTAAAAGGCTACTTTGGAATGAATTAAATTGACGTCACTCAGCTCTTTGTTGTTTGTAACCAGCCATTTTTATGAGTTATTTTCACTAAATTGTATCAATCAGACTGTTAAACGATTACGGTTACTCAAAATTTTTGTGTGTTGGTACATTATATCTGGACATTATATCTGGCTGGTGGATGTTGTGAGTTTACTGACTAAGCACATAGCATCAAATGAATGATATTTTCCTGCCAGGCTTTCTATCTTTTAATATCTAACAATGTCAAATTGAATGTAAACTTCAATTTAATTATGAAAACAGATAGAATTGACGTTTTGGGTTTCCCCTTTATCAACAAACAGGATGAAAGAAACACTAGAGATGAATGAGATGATGTGGTAGTGGCGTTGTTAAGATGAATAAAAAAAAACATTGATGGGTAGGAAGTAGAATGCAGCAATATGTACATTATCTTTTACTATCTGCTGAGCTTGGAAAGTCGTGTTCTATAGAATCATATAGAGGATGTCAACTCATTGCTCGTCTATGCTGCTTCACAAATTCAGTTTAAATGCTTTTTTTTATATTAGCAAATCCTCTGCATCTCCATAGAGTTTTTATTTTTTTTTTTTTTGTTATTACAATATTGTTTTAGGTGCAGGAGGTTGTGATTGGGTTTCAAATATTAAAAATGTTTCCTTCATTGTAGCGGTTTGAAGGTTGAACTCATTGATATATTGAATGAACTTGATGTAACTCTGCTCTTTGTAATTGTTTTTTTGTGTTTTTTTTTTTTTGTATACTTCGAATTGGGTGATTAGTTCTCAACAAATCATCTTTAATAGACGTTAAATGTTTAAGGTTACGGGTATATTGATACGATTGATCTGTGGAAGAGATATAGTGAGTGTTATTTCACTTGAACACATAGATATCTACCATCAATAAACATTCTTCACAGTTTCAGATAATGGTTTTGTCATTCTTTAATTTTTGGAAAGATAAGGTATGAGATCATAAATTGAATTTAAAGTTAATAGGATCCAAAAAGATAAAATTGATATACATATTTTTTTAAAATCAATTTTTGTTTTTTACAATTTTAAAAAAATACATTCTTTCTATTAAATACTTAAATGCAATTATGATTATTCAACTAAAATTTAGTTCTTTTACAGTAACTCGAGATTGGAGTCATCACAACATAGTACTTAACTCACTCAACCCTAACACCGACTATAACCGTAGTTTACCCGGGTTACATTTCCCCCATGCCTATTTATTATTACATTTTTATGAGACAAATTATAGGCATAGTATCAAAGCTAATGTTTTTAGTTTTTTTGCATGTTAATGATAGTTGAATAAAACTATGTATGTACATGCTCATTTTTTTTCAATTTTGAAAAGTAGCCAAAATCTTTAGGATTGAGTGAGTTAATACTCTAAAATATGCATTATAAGATAAGATATACTTTATTGATCCTGAATGGATATAGGTATTGTATTTATATAATTCCAATGTAATTTAAACTATCATCTTATAGCACCATATTATTTATACAAGTAGTAAGCACCAAAAATATATTTTTTTCCAGACTGTTTACTTTAAAAAAAAAAAAATTGCGTCTTGCCTTTCATGTGACTCTGTTTCCCAGATTGGTCTTTTGGATGAATTGGTTAAAAATTCAGAGGATAGAATTGAACGCCGAGATCATTACATTAGATTGAATGAGTGTCGTTTCTTCAACTAAAAGAAATGCAACTCTTCTCATTCTGATCATTTCCGCTTTGAATCAAATTTTCCACCATTTGCTCTTCTTGATACATTTATTATTAATGGATTGGGGTCTTGGGTCATAAATCAAGTTTTTTGGATGTTTGTTTTGTTTGTTTGTTTGTTTTTTTTTTTGTATATTTGTTGTTTCTTTTAAAGATGACAATTATTATTATTATTATTATTATTATTATTATTATTATTATTATTATTATTATTATTATTATTATTATTATTATTATTATTATTATTATTATTATTATTATTATTATTATTACTATTAATATTATTATTATTATTATTATCTATTATTATTATTATTATTATTATTTTATTATTATTATTATTATTATTATTATTATTATTACTATTAATATTATTATCATCATTCTCATAGCTAATTTTACAAGATTTGTCTTAGACTAAATTAATTACACCGCTCACTTATTTTTCTTAACCAATTTATTGTTTTTGCTCCGTACGCATCTGTATTTATTTTATTAATTTGTTAGCAAAGCTCAGATTGGGTTAAGATAATGGGTCTAAATTATCTTTTTTTAAAAGAATGAAATAATTTTTCAAGTAGCTTCTAGATCTAAATAATCCTGACAACTTAAAAATAGATATATTGTAAGATTGAGCAGTAATTTTTCAGATTTTGAATCTCCCATCTCATTTTTACATTTCATTTATTTACAGACGTAGAACACATTTATTAATGGTTTTCGCAATTATCTTTGCCAAATTTTGTTAATATACCATTTTATGCGCTTCTTTCAACACAATTTTATTCAAATATTTTGACAAAACACTATTTTCACTTTATCCTCTCCTTACCAACTATAGGAATCGTCTCAAGTTACGATAAAACAACATTTTTCTTATTCAAATTTTTTTTTACAAATCGCAAAATTTGAAGAAAAATCTTTGTGATATTAACAAGAACTTAATGCTGTTTTGTGTAGCTTGAAATGTTCATCAAAAATATGTGTAGTGTATACTTATTGGTTTTATATTTGAATTTAAAAATTCAGTTTGTGTGTTGGGTCGGTATGACATTTCAGTAATAGTCCTGAAAAAGGTTGTCAAGGAGAGGGTTAAACATGAGACTAGACATTTTATATTCATTGATAAGTTTACAACCATTGTAATCTGTCAATACGTGAATTCTGTTAAAAACGTAATAGTAATACGGTCTTCAATTACTTTCAACATCAAACTTGAAAAAAAAATGCTTTCAACTTAGAGGGTAGTATGCTCTTTGATGAATATTTTGGGTATACATCAAAGAGCATAATGTCCTTTGAGTACCGATTTAAATTCTGTTAATCCCCTCTTTATGACTTTGAATAGGTCACCTTGCCCTGGCTCACATTGCAGAGCTGCACTTCAATTGACACTTGGATTATTCAGTCTTCCCTTGAAATCGGCATTTAGAAAATTTTCCCCTTGAAATATTGCTATTATAACTTTGAGACATTTTTTTAATGTTGTTGGATTTTTTTATTTTTTTTAAAATTTTATTTGTGAAATTTTCAGTTTGTTCAAATATTGAAAGTATTTCTGTACTAAATACCCATCTTTTTCATACAGTGTGCATTGTATATTGTATCGCATAAAAATCACATGAACAGTGAATTTTATTAATAAAATTGGGTAGAAAATGATACCCTAAAGAGAGACTGCTTTCTTATGTTGTATATAAATCAATTAAATAGGCACAAGGAATTCATCCATATTTAGATAAGCTGATCATATGCTACACTAAGGCTGATGTCTGGAATTTTTAAATTTTTTTTCTTTTTTGGAACGGTGGGGGGATGTTGTTTAAATTGTTTTGTTTTCTTTCTTAATTTTTTTTTTTTCGGGCGATAATTATAGAAAAATTTCCTCTGAAGATTAATAAAGAGAGTGTTTTGTGTCTGTGTTTATGTGTTTCTGTTTTGACATGATATGGCTTCAGGTGTAGATTTTGCAAGAGGTGTCCATAACGTCTTTGAAAACAATGTCATTGCTTAGGAGTAGGGCAAGGTGGCCAAGTGGTTAAAGCATCCCACTGTAACCTGGGACGTCCCCGGTTTGAGCACAGCTTCAGGCACTGCAGTTTATTTATATGACAAGACCCTCAATTTTGCTCACTTCGGACAACACGGGTGATTCCTGTTGACATCAGACAGTTGTTTGATGGATTATCTATATTCCTTCATGGAATGCCTAGACAATAGCATCTAACAATGCTGAACACAACGGTGTAAGTTTAGTTTTATGTACTTAATACTTTTAGGGGTTTTTTTTTGTTGTATTGGATCTCTCTCTTGGGTTTCTGTTTATTTGATCTCTCATCATAACTTTGTTCTCTGTCTTTTGTCAACAGCTGCCATCAGCGTGTCTGACTTTGTCAACACATCCTTGTCCATTCTGGAAGGCGTATCCCAGCATCCTACACTCCTCATTCAACACAATCAGGTCATCATGGAGCACATTTTACCACAACTGGCAGCTCTCATTGCTTGTCAGAATGGTAGGAAAAAGAAGAAAAGAGATTTTATTTTTATTCAAGGTTGTCAATTTTCCGTATATTTACGGAATTCAATATGTTAACTCACTCAATCCTAGAGATTTTTGCTACTTTTCAAAATTGGAAAAAAGGTATTAAAATGAGCTTGTGCATAGATAGTTTTACTCAACTACCATTAACATGTAAAAACTAAAAACATTAGCTTTGATACTACGCCTATAATTTGTCTCAGAAATATGAAATAAATAGGCATGGGGTAAACTACGGATATAGTCGGTGTTAGGGTTGAGTGAGTTAATAACCTCAGTGTAATTGCCAATTATCTGCTAAATGGAAAAAAATAAGTACATAATGTCTTTTTACTGGAGTTCAGCACTCAGAAAGGGATCTGTCAATGTGTTTGAGTAAAAGTTCAGTAAATTTTTGCCTCTTGTATTGGCAACCCTGTTTAACTCTCTCCTTACCAGCTTTTTTCCGGATTTTCCCTGAAGCGGCCATTAAACCCATTAAACATAAGAATTGATTTTTTAAACTCTAACTCAGAAGGAATAAATAATAGGGCAGAAAAGTCGTGACGTCACACCTCCTTTTCCAGTTCCAAAAATCCTTGGAAGTGTGTATGTAACCAGCCCTCCCGAATATTAATAATGAATAGGTTATATATTGAATCAAAAGGTGGTGTAACTATTTTAGTAGCAGGGTTGTATAGGCGGATTTTAAGGATTACAAGGAAGTGAAAAAGTGAGGACAGATGATCTTTATTGACGACCAGCATATATTTAGACTAGAAATAAGATGTCATCAATCTGAAACCAAAAGACAAATTACAGAAGGTAAGTATCCAGGCCTCCGGAAGAGTTGTTTTACATGTCCAATGAGATTGGAATCAGTTTTTTTGACGTCACACTTTTGTTCCCTATTTTGTTCAGCGCTAAGTTTTCATAACTATAATTGTGATGAACAAAAGAAATCTGAAATGAGAAATATGTTGCATGCATCATAACGAATGTGACGATTTTTTTCATAGTTGGTAAGGATAGGGTTAAATGTCTTTTCCTGTTTTGTTTTTTTCCTTACACTTTTTATATACACTGTGACCAATTGTCATAAAATGGTATTAAATGGAGGTGAATCTTTAAAATAGTATTTTAAGCTAAATGTATAATATTTGAGTTAAAATAGATAACTTTACTCGGCAAAATGATTTTTGTTTCTTTAACTTGAAATGTCTTGGGTGTGTCTTATGAATGAACAAGAACAGATTACCTCATGCATCACTGGAGCAGACAGTTTGGAATTTTATACATTAAAGCTATAAATGATCTGTATGTTGTTTTATTTTTTTTTCCTGCTTTTTAAGGTAAAATTCTGATTTTTAAAAAAGGTTGTTTCGCAGACAACATGAGTTGGCAGTTCTAGGTATGTTTCTTGAAAATTTATGATCAAGCATGTATTGATCGACATGTTACAATTACCAAACACTTTATCATTCACAAGTTTTTGTTCCTTCATCTCTCACCATTCAATGCTTTGATTACACACACACCAGCACACACACACACACACACAGGCACACACCTACACACACACACACACACATGATTAATGTTTGACTTTGTTTCATCCTCATCAGTGGATACCAAAGCTCAAGCACTCCATCTATTCGGAGAGATTGCCTCCGTCTTCCTGACCCAGGACCAGTTTGGTAACGGAGATACCAGAGTTGATCCCACCAAACTCCAAAACATTATCTCTGACAGGCTGCTTCCACTGTAAGTATTTTAAATTTAATCATCTCTATAGATTGTTCCTTGTAAAGGTTGTTTGGGCTTTTTGTTTTGTTTTGTTTTTGTTTTTTTTTTTGGGGGGGGGAGGGAGAGGGGTTCTAAAGATAACTTAAGGCTGTTTGACATATATACTACAAATAGATTTTGGTGGTTGTGTGTGTGTGTGTGTGTGTGTTTGTGATTTGGATTTCTTATTAACACTGTGTATATTTGTCAGGTCATCGTTTTCCTGTGATTATAGCAATTTCTTCGAGTCAGCAAATTAACAAGTGCCTATGCCATACCTAACCACTTGTGAGACATTTAGCTCAATAGCAGAGTACTAAAGATACGACTCAGATGTAGTCTTAGTGTTCAAACTGTATGGTACTGGTACTAGCTATGGTCTATATGTATTTTGCATGTAATGAGGCGAGTCAACCATTATGCATTTATCAACATTCAATTATATTGCGAGCAAAGCTTTTCCATCAACATCTCTAATACAATACGTGTTGTGCTCAATTTGCACAAGACCGAAGGGCTAGAGTTCAGGTGGTCGCTGGTTCTGATAAGTAAGTAAGTAAGTAAGTGATCAATTTAAATAGTATTTATATGTCGGCATCATCAATGTCTATTTAACCAATTGAAATACACTCAAAGCCAGTGATCATCTTAGGATGAGTTTGTAGTGCAGTAGGTAATTAACACCCATGGGTGGATTGGTTGCACCAACCTGAAACAACCAACTCTCCCTCATTTACCCTCATGCTGTGACTTAATTCTTCCTCTTTCATGATGTAAGTTAGTTTCCATGAGTTAGTTTAATGTTCATATTCATTTATTTTCTTAATTTTTGTCACACAATCAGAACTTCTTTTAAAACAAGATTTATTGATTTTTAGATTTGTTGTTTCTAAACAATTTTATCAACCCAATCATTAAATATCATACTCTACATATGACTTCTCTTTTCATCTTTTCAGATTTGAACCTATTCTGCTCGACCTTGACCCTTTACCAAGCTATGGGCTGAAGCTCCTTCTGGCTCTACTAGAACACAACAACCAATTCATCCGGCAGTTAGAGGCACAGGGATTGGTCGTT
This sequence comes from Berghia stephanieae, assembly GCF_034508935.2. Classification (NCBI taxonomy): domain Eukaryota; kingdom Metazoa; phylum Mollusca; class Gastropoda; order Nudibranchia; family Aeolidiidae; genus Berghia; species Berghia stephanieae. Next base: position 23,214,981 of record NC_088372.1, on the reverse strand, counting down.
GTCATCTTTCAAGTCTTGATGGTGGGTAATTGTTTTTAAATTTATCTCCATGCCATCACTCTTTATCAAACATTTTTTTAAATCTTATCTATTTTCTAGCTTTCAAAGTTTTATTGTTACCCTTTAGATTTTTTCAAAACTTTATGAATCAAGGAGACTGAATATATACTAGTATTATAGGCATTAATACTTTGATATTGTTATTTGAACAGGAATCTGAAATTGTGTCATTGATACAGTGCTAGACAAATCATAAAGAAAAATGCATTTATTTTTGTGTTGGATATTTGGTCATTTAAATATGTACCAAAAATTGTCAAATTAACTACACCAGTGCCTGCTCTCAACTTTTTAAAAACAAATTTATGGATAAGACATTGGTCTATCTTTATCAGATCCAGCCATCCATTAATTACTGAATGCACAGGCTTTACTAAAAATGTGCGGCCATGTGGTCTTGGGGTACGACACTCGCTTTTGGATCGGAAGGTCCTGGGCTCGAGCCTCGCTCAGCGCATAGTTGAGCCTTTGGAAAAGGCTCTTTACTCACATTCTCACACCATATTCAGGTGTAAAATGATTACCTGGCTGTTAACAGTGTTGTCTCTGTCTGAAAAACTAATATCGCTAACAGGCATCATCCTATATGATATATATTGCTGTTGACCAGGGACCCCTTGTAAAGTGCTTTGAGCACATTTAGTGGATGTTGCACTATATAAAAGCTCAATTTTTTTTTTTTAATCAGGTGATTGTAGTTTGCAATTTTTCTTTTACAATTTGCCTTACTGAAATTTTGTTATATTCTATTATTGCATTTTTGAGTCATTTGTATATTTTTCAATCCATTGATTTTTTTTGGATTTTCTTTTTATTCTCCTCTATTGACAGGACCACCAGACAAATCCTTTGGGTCGAGTGGTCCAGGGGGCTGTGACAGTCATCAATTGCCTTGTGGCCCACAAAGACACCAACATGCGAGACTTATACGACCAGGGATTGGTAGACCATCTCATTGGCCTGATGTTTGAGTCCTGGGGTGCGGTCTGCGAGGGAGAGGATGGTGGGAGAGACGTCAAGGCTGCCAGTCAAATGTTGCTGACATTGCTAGACTCCCTGCATTCTATACTGAAATACGTTTCAGAGGTCGTTCGAAGAGCAATACAGATGAAAAATAAAGGGGGAGACGGATCTCACAAAGAGGCGGAGTTTGGGGAAAAATTGCTGATGATGAACAAGACACTGACGGATCTCACCTCTCTACTGATACAAATGCTTTGTTATGAAGACAATGAGGTGCAAGATTTGTCCATTCGATGCCTTTCCCTGCTGGTCCAGCTGTTTGGAGGGGAACACAAAGATGCCATGTCCAATGATAATATGGAATGTTTCAGCAAATCTCTCAAGTCTACAGAAGCCAGAAAACAGAAAGTCTTGTTGAGAGTCATCAAGAGATTAGTAAGACTTTTTTTTTTGCCTGTTTGTGGCATTGTTATGATATTACTTTATATAGCACCACTTATCTGACACTCAATGATTAGCTATCTGACTTTTTCACAGTTTACAACAGTGTGGCTCAGCAGTACGGTCTTTGCTTCGTACCCGAAAGGTACCGAGTTCGATCACCCACTGCTGTGCTGTGTGGGCTCGAGCAAGTCACCTCGCCCTAGCTCAATATACAGTGCTGCACTGCAGCTGACACCTGAGTTATTCCAGTCTTCCCTTGGAATAGACCCTAGAGACAAATTTCCCCTTCTGGATGAATAAAGGGAATTTTATTTTATTTTATTTATTTTAAGAAAAGTTTATTATGAACCAAACATGTCAAAGCACATTATCTGTAAAGCCCTTAGAGATGTTTGGTTCATGGAAAGTGCTCAACTTGTGTCATTTATTATAGCGATCTCGGTCCCTTTGCGTGTGAAGCAAGTGCTCTAACAACTGAGCTACCATGACCCCCAAAGAAAAAATGGACTATACCATGATTCTTCAAATCTCATCTTATGTTCACTTTCTCTCACTTTTTAAAATATGCCTAAGTTAGGTTTCATTTCTTCTCACAATGTTTCATGTTGACCCTTTTCATCTTAGCAATTAAATGGTCTGATATAATTTTTAAAATCGTTTTACGATACAGGGAAGGCTGCTTAAAAATTGACGATACAACAATCAATACAATTTGAATTTCATCATATTTAGATCGATTTGGAATTTCAATAGAGCTCTTGTTCAAATAATTCTATTTCAACATTCATAAATTGTTAATTCAAGTATAATTGTTGGGGGTTATTTATTTATTTATTTATTTATTTATTTATTTATTTATTTATTTAGATTAATTTAGCCCCTGCATTCCCACAATGATTGATAATGACATGCCCAACCTTCCATCATGTTTGTTGTTCTTTCTCCCCAGTTGAGTACAGACAGCCGTCATGTCGCTACCATGTCAAAACACGGTGACGTCCTGGCCAAAACCATCCAGTCTTTGGCTGACACTGCCAGGTAACATATTAGAATTAAACAAACCAATATTAAAATTGTTTTAAAAGATCGGGATTATCTAGAGCTTCTCCATGCTTTACCGTGTTTTCACTGGAAAACCGGCTTTTTGAAATCTTCTGGCTGTTCAATATTGGTGAGGTGATTTTTTAAAGATGAGAGTATTGGTTGTTTAAAGGCAACAGTTTAGGGGAAGCTAGATGGATATTGTGTATCCTTTTCTATGAATTAAGGATGATACTATTTGATGAAGAGAAGCTTTACATGAAATATTTTCATATTATATGGTCTTTATGAGAAAATCTTTCAGGCTTTTAAACAAATTTTAACTAAGAGCATCCCTGTGCTTTGAGTTTCTCTCTTTTTTTAAAAATAATTTTTGTTTAGTACCGCTTAATGATAGAACAGCATATGTTCAGCATCTTGAAGTTGATATGCAGCCTATTTTTAGTGAATGGGATGCGCGTGCGAGAGAAAAAATTCTTAAAATGTTACTTTTTTTTTTACAAAGGATAATAGGGACGGCTCATAATTTTTTGCTATTAGTTAAAGTAGATTCAGGTTTTACCCAAATGAAAGGGGTTTAATAATATGTTATTCTTCTTTGTTGTGTTTTTATTCACTAATTGTTTTCATTACTTTTTTTTTTTTTTGTTTCCCTCCTCAGTTCTCATGCCGACATTGCATTGACAACAGTTGCCGCTGAAATCCTCAAAATAACTGGCCATTTACAGTGAAAGCCTGTTATACGCTATGTCTGCTCCATCAATCACATCCAATTAAGGCCTTCAATAATTTGTTACAAAAGACAATTGAAATCCTCAGAATGGCTGGCCATTTACAGTGAAAGTGAAAGCATGATTCATGCAATGTCTGCTCCATCAATCAAATCCTAATGTAACAAAAAAAACAATTGAAAACTTCCAAATGATCAAAAAGATGTGGTGATTTGTTATCTGCAAAAGTTGTTCTGAAGAAGAACGTTATACTCAAATCACTGTGGGACCAATTCCTGTAAATACTGTAAATCTGACTTAATTAAATTATAAGTTACATTTTCAATATAAAACAATTCTTGTCTGGTGCGATTGAAAAGCAGATTGGTATAGTAAAGACAGTTTCAGTCAAGCCTTTTATCATATGCCTCTGTGCACCCAGCAGTAGTTGAGTAGCTGAGTCTTTGATGTCTTTAAGAAAGTACTTTGTGATAGACTAGCTTCCTATCAAAAACCTAGCATGTAATTGGTACAGTCAGAAACTGGGATAATCTCAGGTTCTGCTGACCGTATGGCTCTAACTGATTACTACTCTGTACAAAAACAGATTATTCTGCCTTCAAATCTGTAGTAATATGTTACTATGCATCTACGATCAAAGTATTTAAAGAGAAATTTAGTAGAGAGTGGTCTGGGGCTGCCTGAAGCCTGGGATCATCAAAATACTTTTAAAAAGGTGAAAATGGGAAAGGCTTTGGATGAGAATAGACAATGGATGTTTCATGTACAAACCCTTTGTCAGCAAAACAATGAACAAAGGAATTTTCCTTTGTTTATTGTTTTGTTGACGAAGGGTTTGTACCTATAACATTCATTATCTGTACTGTTCCCATCCAAAGCCATTCTATTTTCACATTTTTGTTAGTACAGAGAAGTTTAGTAGTCTAAAGCAAGAGGCATCCAAGACAAAAAATTTAAAAGGAATAGTTTGCTTCCCTTTCTTCTCTATATAGATTATTTTTGTTGATTTATAAATGAGATAGAATAAGAACATGATTTGAACGAGTGAAATTTTATATTTTTTGTCGTCATTATAGAAATGAAATGTGTTTTTAGTAAATTGTCTTAATTTATAAAGAATGAATGTGTGATTGATATTATTTTTTTTTTTTGTTGCTTTTTTTTTTGTATGCTTTATAGATAGAATGCGCTTGGCCAAGGAGTTCACAACATTGCCATCCGGAAGTATAACGGACCAACACACAAACTCTGTGTAACCATGAACTTTTATAGTCTGGTTAATACAGTTTAGTGAGAACAACTCACAAATGCGGATGGCAAAAACAATAACAAAGGCCTGAGTGACGTCATCTGCATACTATCTATAGTTATAGCTATTTTTAAAACTTTTAAATTGTGGATTTTGATTATTGGTATGAATGAGTTTGTGCGGGCAGGTGGGTGTTTGTGGGTAAGTATAAAGGGGTGGAGAGAGAGAGTGAGCGGGAGAGAGAGAGAGAGAGAGAGAGAGAGAGAGAGAGAGACGGGGAGAGAGAGAGTGAGCGGGAGAGAGAGAGAGAGACAGAGAGAGTTTCATTTATGTTAGATTGAAGAGTGAAGTGAAGTGAAGTGTATCCATGTGTTATCACTTACAGTACTGTATTGTATTTCTATTGCCTTGTGGGTGTTCATATATCTTTACTATATGACAAGGCCAAGAATACCTAATACATAATGTCCCAAAATATTACAAAAGATATCTGAGTTACCTTTTTAAACTAGTTTTATTTGAAGATTGCCATTTACACAATTGCGTGTCAGGCAAAACAGAAAATTGTTTTTAATTAATTAAGGGAAGAAGAAGAAAAATGAAGATAGAAAGAAGAAAAAAAAAGGAAATGGAAAAGGACTCGTTTTCTCTGTTTCGGCTTAGAATTACAGTGGAATCCAGATAAATCAAACACCGCTGGATCAGAAAGATTGGTTGACTTTTACTTTAAGCAAGGTTGACTTTATCCATTAACAATGGATTATACTAAGATAAAGAACAGAAAATTTGAGACCAGTAAGAGGTTTTGATTTTAACCAGAAGTTGACTTTTTAGAGAGTTGGTTTTATGCAGATTCTACTGTAGTCAAAACATTATTGCCCGAATCTTTAAATCCAAACAATTTGAATATGGAAAATGTTAAGCTTTGATAAATAACAGAAGACAAATGATTGTTGACAAGGAGATATTAAGACGATGCTGTATGCTGTTGAAGATGTAAACACAATCATATCTCGTTTCTATATACAGTCACATTTCCCCAATCCAAACACCTCCATTACCAGCATTCTTGTCTGGATTACAAAGACATCTGGAATCAGACCCTAAAGTGTACAAAGAAAAAAGAAAACAAATCTGTCGCCAGGCAACCTGTCCAGATAATGGAGACATGGATTGTGGAGTTCCGGATTAGAGAGATGCGACTGTACATTTGTTTTTTTAAAAGTCTTTTTCTTCTCACGAACATCAAGTTGTTCAGTTTTCTCATATGTTAAATTATTTGTTATTAAATATATGGGGAAACCCGAAATGTCAAGAATCATTTAGGTCTCCCTGATATTTATTGAAGCTTAATATTTATTCAATTTAAAAAAAATTCTTTTAAGAACTAGTCTTATTTATCCTACTTTTTTTATTCGGTTGCTAGAAAGAGAATGGGGTAATGCAATGATTTTTATCTCAACTTAGGTAGTTACAAGTGCACAATTATTCTTTCATCTGCTTCTGTTCATCTTTTTCCCCGGTGCTTAAATGAATCTTGTGGTGCCATTATAGCTACTCTAATTTTTAAAAATAAAAAACCCAAAGCAAATATATATTTCTGTACATTTATTTATTACAAAATGAATTCCACACTTAGGATGTTCTTCTTTTTTCAAATTAAAGGAAGGAAGGGAGAAAGGAAATGAGCAATAGAGAATTTGCTTTGCATATTCCCTAAATCTTTATTTTTAAAATTCATTTGGGGGGATTAGGAAAATATTCACTGGTTTCAAACAACCATGATGAGTTAAGCACCTGAAACTGAAAGACCATAGCTACCAAATGTGCATCTTCATTTCGGTGTTGGATCCCAAAATATGAAAGACAATGTGTTTCTTAAAGTTATTCCAATATTATGCGAACAAGTGATAAAAATAGCACACATCACACTTGAAATGATAATATTTACATTCACAATATGTCCATTTCTCTTCTCTGAATATTATTATTGTTATTTTGTTTTTTGCGTCCAGGAGAAGCAAACATAAGGGGAGGGAGTGTGTAACGTGGGCGTGGCTTGTAGTCATCTCCCTTTGAAGGAAGTGATAAAGTCTTATGTTTGACTGATGCACAGTCACGCTCATTGTCTAGTAATTCCGTTCCTGCTGACGCTCCTTCCTCAGGGTTTTCTCCCCTTTTCGGGAAAGTATCTTCCCTTTTTAGTTCCGTTTGTGATCCTTGTTGGGAGGATACGTTGCACATTGGCTGAATAAAATCGGAATATCTCATCATTGACGTGATTCTCCTTGGTGTAAGAGACATCATTTGTTGTGCTCGTTTTTCAATTTTTCTTTGATATTTCTGGACATTGTTTCTTCTGTAGTATAAAAAGTTTATGAAAAGAA
>NC_088372.1:23153106-23205606 GCF_034508935.2 Berghia stephanieae | reverse complement strand
AGTATGAGCTTGGCTAAGAAGCTCATAACATTGCCATTCGGAAGTACAGATAGTATGCAGATGATGTCACTCAGGCCTCTGTTATTGTTTTTGCCATCCGCGTTTGTGAGTTGTTCTCACTAAACTGTATTAACCAGACTATAAAAGTTCATGGTTACACAGAGTTTGTGTGTTGGTCCGTTATACTTCCGGATGGCAATGTTGTGAACTCCTTGGCCAAGCGCATTCTATCTATAACGGACCAACACACAAAACTGTGTGTATCCATGAACGTTTATAGTAACAAATGTGACGATTTTCCTATACGTGGTAAGGAGAGGGTTGATATCATTTGTTTTAGAAAATAGTGAATGGTGTTCGTGATCGGAATGGCCTTACCAGCTGTAGCCTTCGTGAAATCACGGCCTAGGAGTACGGACAAACAAAAACCACGTAATAAAACAAGAGGATTATCAGAAAAAGTAAGTGAATTGTATTTAATGGTTCAGCCAATGGCAAAAAATTGTTTTCTTTAGTACTAATAACAACAATTCACTTTTCACTTTCGTCTGGTGACTTGTGACTGTCGTCTTATAATAATGTGACGTAAATTTTTGGTCCGTGTAAGGCTATAAGATGACGATGGCGAGAAACCAACTTTATTCCAGATAATTATACCTCCAACCCGTAACCTTCCTTCGTAACGCATAGCCTGACACTGACCAAAAAATAACGTCAAAAGATAAGTCTTTGGCCACATAAGAAAGCAAATCGTGAGTTGTATTCAATAGTTCAACCAATGGGGTCACTTGTTTCCTTGAGTTTGAGCACAACTAACAACACACCAGATGCTGAGCAAATCTAAAAATTAACGTCAAAATATAGACCTACTGGGTCTTTGCGCAGCATTCGTTGACTTTTAGACCGACACGAGGGCTTGTCTTTTGCCGCCATAGTAATTTATAGACGGATGTTGTGAATGCTTTACCTGAACGCATAGAACCAATAGAAAGAAAGCCATTCAGCTTTTCTTATTGATTTAGACAGCCATTTTAATTATTTGTTCTCACTAAATTAAATCAGACTATAAATATAGTTTTGTGTGTAAGTATGTTATATCTGGCTGGCGGATGGTGTGAGTCTTTTTCCCAAACGCTTATCATCAGTAGATTAGTTAACCGTTTAGTGAGTTGCTATTAGTAGTGCTCAAACAAATGAAAACAAATGACCCCATTGGTTGTACTATTGAATAGATAGTATGCAGATGACGTCACTCAGGCCTTTGTTTTTGTTTTTGCCATCCGCGTTTGTGAGTTGTTCTCACTTAACTGTATTAACCAGACTATAAAAGTTCATGGTTACACAGAGTTTGTGTGTTGGTCCGTTTTACTTCCGGATGGCAATGTTGTGAACTCCTTGGCCAAGCGCATTCTATCTATACAACTCATGATTTGTTTTCTTTTGTGGTCGTAGACGTGATTTATCACTGTCAGGCAATGTTTACGGAGGCTGAGGTCATAGTGTCAGATGCTGCACGCTTGGCTAAGAAACTCACAACATTGCCATCCGGAAATATGACGGACCAACACACAAAACTCATAAACATGGATGGCAAAATAACAATCACAAAGACCCGAATGACGTAACTTCATTCTATCTATAAGTTACGCCCCACCATGCCGCCTTTATTTCACCCCAAATGAAATAAGCATAACGTCCATGTCATAGTCAAAAGATAGTTCGAAGATGACGTCACTCAGGTCTTTGTTATTGTTTTTTACCATCCGCGTTTATGAGTAGTTCTCACTAAACTCTATTAACCAGACTATAAACGTTTAAGGTTACACATAGTTGTGTGTTTTGGTCCGTTATATTTCCGGATGGCAATGTTACGAGCTTCTTAGCCAAGCGCATACTATCTATAGAAAGAATGAAGTTGACGTCACTCGGGTCTTAGTTATTGTTTTTTGTTGGTTTGTTGTTTTGTTTTTTTGCCATCCACGTTTATGAGTAATTCTCACTAAACTGTATTATCCAGACTATAAAAGTTCATGGTTACACAGTTTGTGTGTTGGTCCGTTATACTTCCGGATGGCAATGTTATGAGCTTCTTAGCCAAGCGCATTCTATCTATACACGACATAATATTTTAAAATACTTTGGACTATGACTATGAGTTGATACATGATTAGATGTGTTTAATGGATTTAATGATGTGGAGATTATTCAGGAAATTGAATTGGACATTAGCCAGTTGGAGCGATCTATTGATGCTATGCGTTTATGTAAAATACTCGCAACACCCGCAAGCCAGATTAAACATACCAACACACAAAACTGTGTGTAATCTTTAACATTTATAGTCTGATTTATTGATAATGTGCTGGCAAAAAAAAAAAAACAATAACAAAGACCTGAGTGACGTCAACTTCATTCTATCTATTGATGGTGTGCAGTAAACTCGGTTAGTCCTGCTCACCATAAAACATATCGAAACGAACCAAGGCAATAGATAGTTCGAAGATGACGTCACTCAGGCCTTTGTTATTGTTTTTGCCATCCGCGTTTGTGAGTTGTTCTCACTAAACTGTATTAACCAGACTATAAAAGTTCATGGTTATTTAGAGTTTGTGTATAGATAGAATGCGCTTGGCCAAGGAGTTCACAACATTGCCATCCGGAAGTATAACGGACCAACACACAAACTACGTGTAACCGTGAACTTTTATAGTCTGGTTAATACAGTTTAGTGAGAACAACTCACAAACAATAACAAAGGCCTGAGTGACGTCATCTGCATACTATCTATTGGTCCGTTATATTTCCGGATGGCAATGTTGTGAACTCCTTGGCCAAGCGCATTCTATCTATAGGATCAACAAAATAGGCTTCAACAGTCGTAACGTCACTTCCCTTGTAATGACGCATGGTAACTTAGTAACTGGCTCTAAACTATCGGAACAATGGCGGACGCCCTTATGAAATATTACCCCGACGTCAAAAAAGCGTATCCAGAGGAAAAACAAACATTTAAAATCTGATCATGTTTTGACTTTTACACATTCTGATCACAAGACATATTATGAAAGGTTCTAGCCAGCATGAAGAATAAAAAGTACAGATTTTCTTTGCTTAGAATCACGATGGCCGCCGTTGCTGGGCGACGTGACATCAGACTATTGAATCCAATTGACGCCACTCCGCTCTTTGTTATTGTTTTTAGACAGCCATTACGGTGATTTGTTCTCACTAAATTATAGATAGTATGCAGATGACGTCACTCAGGCCTTTGTTATTGTTTTTGCCATCCGCGTTTGTGATTTGTTCTCACTAAACTGTATTAACCAGACTATAAAAGTTCATGGTTACACATAGTTTTGTGTGTTGGTCCGATATACTTCCGGATGGCAATGTTGTGAGTTTATTAGCCAAGCTCACACTATCTTAAATATCTCAGGTTACACATAATTTGGTGTATTGGTACGTTATGGATAGAACGAAATTAACATCACTCAACTCTTATTATTGATTTTTTTTAAACGACCATTTCAATGATTAGTAGTCACTAAATTCTATCAATCACAATATAAACGTTTTAGGTCACACATAGTTTTATGTGTCTGTTCGTTACATCCAGCTGACGAAATGTGAAAATGTTGGCTAACCGCATAGCATCAATATCCGACTGGCAGATGTCGTGAGTATTTTTACCCAATTGCATAGCATCAATACTTTGACTACGGAGCTGTCGTAAACCCTTAACTTTTTGTAGTCTGTTATAATTAATTACTAGTGAAAATCAATCGTCTCTCAGGCAGTCTAAAAACAATAACAAAGTGCTGCTTGATATTGTCATCATTCATTCTATTGCTTAAAATAATATTTAAAAATTATGCCCTTCCGCCACGGCGTCATTCGATAACGTAGCCTGGGCGTTCCATGGAGGAATATAGATAATCCAATAAACAAATTGTCTGATGTCAACAGGAATCACCCATGTTGTCCAAGTGAGCAATAAATTGGGGGGTTAACAATCTTGCCTAAGGAAAAAGAAAACGAAAGTGCCTGAAGCGGGGCTCGAAACCGGTACCTTCCGGATCACAGTGCAATGCTCGGCCACTTCGCCCGCACCCCCCCCCCCCCCCCCCCCCCCCTCCCACCCCTTTATCAAAATGAGTCATGTGAAGAGAGAAAAAAATGTAACAGGTGTTAAGTTAGTTGTTATTTTAAGAAAATAAGATAGATAGGGATACACGTATCTCTATATTAACATTTATTATTCGACATACATACAAAAAGAAAAAAAAAATCGATAGGTTTGATATAAGTTGTGTTATATTATATCGATGTGGGATTTTTTCTTCTTCCACAATCGATATTGGTTCATAACATACAATAATCTCAACGTTGATTCATAAATCGATTGTCTATTTAACCACCTAACTGACGTACACTGGAAAAAAACACATATTTTTAAAATTTGGCCAGAAAACTCGTCCTTCAAATATCGATGGATTTAAAGCACCCTCATCTTGGCAACAAATCTCAAAACTGGGACTTCGGGAATGCCGAGATGAGTGTAATTTAAATCGATCGATATTTGAAGGAGTAGTTTTCTGGCCTACTTTTGAAATAATTAAGTGTTTTTCCAGAGTACGGCAGTTAAAAATGATTAATTCATATAGTTTTACATAATTTGTTATTTTCAGTTTTTACGATCAGTAATCAATTCACATAAAGAAGGTTTTGTTGATGTCACAAATAATCTAAATGAAGAGGAGAAAAAATACATGTAACATTAAAAAAAAGTGTCTGCTTTATAGGGGGGCCTAGTTTTCTCTTTTTTGTACAAAGTTCAAAAAAGTATCTTGTACGTACATTATCCCTCCCTCTTTTATCGCTTGGAGTTTTGTCATTTTTAGACAAAAGATGATTATGATGCTGATGATGATGATGATAATGATGATGATGATGATGATGATGTTGATGAGGATGATGATGATGATGATGATGATGATGATGATGATGATGATAATAATAATAATAATAATTAATAATAATAACAATAATAATAATAATAATATATAATAATAATAATAATAATAATAATAATAATAATAATAATAATAATAATAATGATAATTGGTTAAAGAAATTATGTCAATTCCTTTATAAATATAGAGGATAGATAATAGTGATCCAGCGGTGGACAGAAAGCAATTTTAATCGCATATAATTTTTTTATTGCTACAGAAACTGATGGTTATAAGGGTATTCTTATTTTCTAATTATGAAGATTGCGATAAGAGAGACTGGTGATACCTATATATATCAAGGCCCGGTCAATAAGGAATGGTTACTTAGGGGGGATGGGGGAAGGGGGTACTTGTTTGAGATACCCATTCCAGAATGGTTTTACCAATGGCGTCCATTGTTTGTTTTTCCCTCACGTCGAAATTGCTTTATAAATGGAAAATAAGGGTATTGTGACCCAGGGGTGTGTAATTAGCTAGAAGTGCTCTTGGCTAGGGTAGGAAACAAACAATTAATAATTCAAGATTTTAAAACGAAAAGGGTAATAGGGATTTAAATTAATAGCCCTAAAAATTGAGCGCCTTAAAGACGTTTGGTACGATAAAGAAGAAAAAAAGTGGATTTTGAACCAGCTCAATTTGTTTTTGTTGTCTAGTGATTTTGCAGTTTCTTCTATTGTATAGATAGAACGAAGATGACGTCACTCAAGCCTTTGTTATTGTATTTTGCCATCCGCGTTTGTGAGTGATTCTCACTAAACTGTATCAACCACACTATAAAATTTCATGGTTACACACAGTTTTGTGTGTTGGTCCGTTATACTTCTGGATGGCAACGTTATGAGCTTCTTAGCCAAGTGCATACTATCTATAGATAGTTCCAAGATGACGTTACTCAGGTCTTTGTTATTGTTTTTGCCATCCGCGTTTATGAGTACTTTTCACTTAACTGTATTAACCAGACTATAAACGATCATGGTTACACACAGTTTTGTGTGTTGGTCCATTATACTTCCGGATGGCAACGTTATGAGCTTCTTAGCCAAGTGCATACTATCTATAGATAGAACGAAGATGACGTCACTCAGGTCTTTGTTATTTGTTTGTTGTTTGTTTTGTTTTTTGCCATCCACGTTTATGAGTACTTCTCACTAAACTGTATTATTTGTACAGACTATAAAAGTTCATGGTTACACATAGTTTTGTGTGTTGGTCCGTTATAGTTCCGGATGGCAATGTAGTGAGCTTCTTAGCCAAGTGCATACTATCTATTGATTAATTGTGTCTCGTATGACCGTTTTTTCCTGGAGTCGTGCTGGTGGTCGACTAGTATATTGTGTTTGTAGTGGTGTTCCATGATAGACTGGAATATAATGTGTTCTAACAGCTTGCAAACGACTGGAGTTAGAGATACAGGTCTATAATTTGAAGCTAGGTTTCCTTTGCCCTTTTTATAGATAGAATGCGCTTGGCCAAGGAGTTCACAACATTGCCATCCGGAAGTATAACGGACCAACACACAAACTCTGTGTAACCATGAACTTTTATAGTCTGGTTAATACAGTTTAGTGAGAACAACTCACAAACGCGGATGGCAAAAACAATAACAAAGGCCTGGGTGACGTCATCTGCATACTATCTATAGCCTGGCACTAACCAAAAATTACGTCAAAAGACTAGTCTTTGGCCGCAAAAGAAAACAAATCGTGAGTTGTATTCAATTGTTCAACCAATGGAACCACTTGCTTCCTTCAGCTCTACTCACGATAAACTCACTTGACACTGCACAAACCTCGAAAATGACGCCAAACTATAGATAGAATGCAGTTGAAGTCACTCAGGTCTTTGTTATTGCTTTTTGCCAACCGCGTTTATGAGTAATTCTCACTAAACTGTAGTAACCAGACTATAAACGTTCAAGGTTACATATTATAGTTTTGTGTGTTGGTCACCGGATAGCAATGTTTTAATCTTCTTAGCCAAGCGCATAGTATCTATAGATAGTATGCAGATGACGTCACTCAGACCTTTGTTATTGTTTTTGCCATCCGCGTTTGTGAGTTGTTCTCACTAAACTGTATTAACCAGACTATAAAAGTTCATGGTTACACAGAGTTTGTGTGTTGGTCCGTTATACTTCCGGATGGCAATGTTGTGAACTCCTTGGCCAAGCGCATTCTATCTATAGTCTGGCTAATACAGGTTAGTGAGGATTACTTATAAACGCGGATGGCAAAAAATAATAATAAAATAACAAAGACCCGAGTGACGTCAACTTCATTCTATCTATAAGTCCTAGTGGGTCCTTATGTCTGGCTATAAGTTAACGATGGCTACGCATACAGTCGGTTGGCACTATCCCTTTGTTCAGGGATTCTTGGAAACACAAGAACGAGGCTATTTCATCAGCACATATATATTCTTTAATATACGTTAGTTGGTATGAGGTCTGGCCCTGCTGCCCTCGGTGGGATTAATTTACTTATAATGTAAGCTAGTAATGAAGACAGTTGCAGTAAGTTCAAGTAAACAGTATTGATTTGTTTCGACACAAAACCCTTTAGATATGTTGAGTCATTTTATTATTATTATTATTATTATTATTATTATTATTATTATTATCATCATCATCATCATCATCATCATCATCATCATCATCATCATCATCATTATTATTATTATTATTATTATTATTATTATTATTATTATTATTATTATTATTATTGTTATTATTATTATTATTATTATGGATAGAAAACTTTATCTCCCTTTTTGAAGCTTGAGACTATATATAATGATTAAAATGAGAGTCAATCGATATTTGAAGGACATGTTTTTGGCCAAAATTTTAAATACGTGTTGTTTTGTTTTCTTTTTCTTTTTCAGATTACGGCAAATTTGAAGTGGGTGTATCTATTGATTTATTGTTTGTATCAAAATGAAAAAAAAAGCTTTAGGTCAATCAGTTGGTGTGGAATATGGATGTTGTGCGCTTGGCTCAGAGACTCACAATATTGTCATCCGGAAATCTAATGGACCAAAACACAAAACTATGTGTAACCTTGAACGTTTAAACCGAGTCTGGTTAGTACAGTTTATTGAGAATTACTCATAAGAATTGATGGCAAAAATCATTAACAAAGACCTTAATGACGTCAATTTCGTTCTGTCTATTCGGATCTTTTTGTTTTTTAAGTAAATGCAGTGCATCAATAGCGGGGATAAGCTTACCTCATCTAACCCCCTACCCTACCCCACCCCCCCCCCTGAGAGAAATCAGAGAGAGAGAGAGAGAGAGAGAGAGAGAGAGAGAGAGAGAGAGAGAGAGAGAGAGAGAGAGGATCATCAATAAAGCTCTTTGTATCGGATCTCTCCCCCCCCCCCCCCCCCCCCCTTTTTTTTTTTTTTCCCAAACTTCCACCCCACTAGGATCTCTCTCTCTCTCTACCGTGATCTTCTTCCGACATGCAATCGCATCATGAATTCTTTAAATGGCCATAGCGACCATCACAGACCCCAAGGAGAGCGAGATTTAAATACGAGAAGTTAAACCAAAAAAAATAGGGGAGAAAAAAATCAGAGAAAAAGAAGTAAAATGACCTTTTCACAAGAGAAAAAAATTGTCACGTAGGCTACTGGTTAACTATTTTTTCTCTTTCTCTGTTTTATCTTCATGCCTAATCTATTTGTTGTTTTGTTTTCTTTATGGGTCGAATTTGCTCTTGTTGGACACTGGTGTTATTTAAAAAAAAAAAACACAAACAATCAAACAAACAAAAATAACCCCCAACTCCTAATTGAATTAAATGCAATTATTCAGCAAGGGAATATTTTAATCTTTTTTCAAATATTATTAAAGATTCGTTTACTTTTTTAAATTTTTACCGTTTTATATGTCTTAAGTGAACTCTTACTTGAATTGTAACGTCAAAAACTTCAAAATGGAGGACGATGTCATTGTTTCCAATCGCTTAGATAAATTACTAACAATATCCGCCAGCCGGATATAACATCCCAACACACAAAATGTGTGTAACCTTGTCTGATTGATACAAATTAGTGAGAGCTACTCATAAAAATGGCTGGCTAAAAACAACAACAACGAACTGAGTGACGTCAATTTCGTTCCTTTATTTATACGACAGAATCAGACTTGTAAATAATGCACAATGACCAAGACCTTGGCTTTCTAATCTCATAGTCTGACACTTATCAAAATCAAAAGATTATAGATAAAATGAAGTTGACGTCACTCATGTCTTTGTTATTGTTTTTTTTTTTTTTTTGTCGTCCAGGTTAATGAGTAATTCCGTAGCCATCGGTGTAATACGCTTCAACAGTCGTAACGTAACGCAAATTCCCTCGTAACCACGCATGGTAACTTAGTAACTGGCTCTAAACTATCTGAACAATGGCGGATGCCCTTATGAAATATTTCTTCGACGAGCATAAAAGCGTATCCAGAGGAAAAAAAAACATTATAAATGTGATCATGTTTTGACTTTTACACATTCTGATCACAAGACATATGAAAAGTTCTAGCCAGCATGAAAAATAACAAGTACCGATTTTCTTTGTTTAGAACCACGATGGCCGCCGTTGCTGGGCGACGTGACATCAGACTATTGAATCAAATTCTCACTAAACTATCCTTTCTTTAAAAAATATAGCCTTGTGGAGAACATTGTGCTTATTTGAGTCAATAAAAAAATTGATACGGCGCACAACTCTACTGAAAGATTTGAAAAATAAAAATGTATTTTTTACAGATAGATAAACAGATAACTTGATTTCCTTTTATAATTTAAAGTCAGTTTGAAAGTTCGTTGAGTCAAACAGATATCATAAAAAATTTACCGAAGACACTAACATCACATGGCCACACCCTCAACTCTATCTGTCCAGTAGAGTCCTTACTTCCGTTGTGTTGATTTAGCGGTGATCAGTGTTGTTATGTAGTAGTGTGTTCTCA
This sequence comes from Berghia stephanieae, assembly GCF_034508935.2. Lineage (NCBI taxonomy): Eukaryota > Metazoa > Mollusca > Gastropoda > Nudibranchia > Aeolidiidae > Berghia > Berghia stephanieae. The sequence continues at coordinate 23,195,622 of NC_088372.1, read as the reverse complement.
TTGCGTGTATGTTTATATGTGTGCGTGTGTGTGTATGTGTGTGTGTGGTGTCTACATGTGTGTGTGTGTGTGTTTTGGAATGTGGTTGCGTGGAAGAAAAAAAAAAAAAGGGGGGGGGGGGGGGGGTGTTTGCTAGGAACTGTCAGATTGGCATTTTTCAGCAAATCGTGGCATTCATAGTGATATAATTCACTTGACCACATGACGGTATTCGGATTTACAGAAATTTTAAACAAGTTTCACCGATTAACAACATCAACTAATATTACTGCTGATATTACTATCGTTTTTATGCCATCGATGTGATAATTATTGCCCTGGGAAATATTTAGTTAAAAGTTTCGGCAAACTGTCAATTGGTTCTGTCTAGCTTCTAGCCCGAACAAACCAAAATTAGACAGATTCGGGGATTTGATATTTTTCGCGTCCGCTTCAGATTTTCATTTGACCTCACATAAGTAAAGGGGAGACATTCCGAATGCTCCTACATCCCCAGTATTCATTCAATTTGTATTTTCACCGTTGATCTTTTGTCAGGCGTTTATTTATTCAATTTGTCATCATATAAAAGCGTTTTAAAAACTCTAGAACAAACCTTGATAGATTTGTGAAAGTTTAAAATTTCCTAATTTGACCATTGTTTTGATTCTCGGCCGCCATTTTAATTTATGAAGTATTGAAGGTAGTACAAAGCACTCCCAAGTAAAGCGTGGTAAAGACTTGCGACTTATTGATATTGATATCTACTGACTGATAAACTAAAATCATGCCGAAGAAAGCATGGCAGCGACGACAAGCACATCCATTAAAATGTGCATCTAATCGTAATCAAGCTAATCAAGAAAATGATTCTGGCAATATCGAATGAAAATAGTTCTTTCTCCGCGAAATTGCGGGCTTTTTACTAGTATTAACCAGATAAACGTTCATAATTACACATAGTTTTGTGTGTTGGTCCGTTATACTTCCGGGTGGTAATGTTGTGAGCGTCTTAGCCAAGCACATACTATCTATAGATAGTTCGAAGATGACGTCACTCAGGTCTTTGTTATTGTTTTTTTTTTGCCAGCCGCGTTTATGAGTAATGCTCACTGAACTGTATTAACCTGACTATAAACGTTCATGGATACACAGTTTCGTGTGTTGGTCCGTTATACTTCCGGATGGCATTGTTGTGAGCCTCTTAGCCAAGCACATACTATCTATACAAGGAAGCGATCATCAAAAAAAAAAGTGAAAAATGAGTTGTCATTAGTATTGCATTGTATTGAAACAAATGATCCCATTGGTTGAATTATTGAATACAACTCACTTTCTACTTTCTTTAGATGGCGGTCGTATTGTTTTGTAGCGTAATTTTAGTTAAGGTTATTGATGTTATGCGTTAAGTAAAATAGTCACTAATTCTACCTGTCAGATGAATCCTATCATAACAGAAAACTACGCGTAACCGTTTTCGTTTTTGTCTGACACTGACCAAAATATTATTTCGTCAAAAAAGCGCGGCAAACGACCACCAAAAGAAAGCGAATCATGAGTTGCATTCAAACTTTCCATCAATGGGAATCCCTCACGACAACTCACTAGGCGGTGCACAGACCTAAAAAGGGCAGCATTTGACCCGTTTTATTTTCAGAAAGTGACCTGATTGATACTATGCGTTCATGAAAAAAGATATATTATATTTTTTTAAAACTCATAACATTCATCAGTCGGATATAACGTACAAACACACAAAACTATGTGTATTAAACATTTATAGCCTGATTGATACATTATAGTGAGAACTACTCATAAAAATGGCTGGTTAAAACCAATAAAAAGAGAGCTGAGTGACGTTAATTTCGTTCTATCTATTTTGGATCGGCTGATCTTCATGATGAGGTCAACTCTCCTAAAAACCTTTCAAAAGACTTCGTGATGTCTTCGTTTGAACAAAATTCACAAACCATCTAACTCGTAGAAAACAATAAGTAACAACACTCAAGGCACCATTTTTCTATTGATGATATGCGTTTAGGAAAAATACAACATCCACCAGCCATTATATAACGTACCAATAGATAGAACGAAGATGACGTCACTCGTGTCTTTGTTATTGTTTTTTGCCATCCACGTTTATGAGTAATTCTCACTAAACTGTATGAACCAGACTATAGATAGTAGGTATGCGCTTGGCTAAGAAGCTCATAACATTGCCATCCGGAAGTATAACGGACCAACACACAAAACTGTGTGTATCCATGAACGTTTATAGATAGTTCGAAGATGACGTCACTCAGGCATTTGTTATTGTTTTTGCCATCCGGGTTTGTGAGTTGTTCTCACTAAACTGTATTAACCTGACTATAAACGTTCATGGATACACACAGTTTTGTGTGTTGGTCCGTTATACTTCCGGATGGCAATGTTGTGAACTCCTTGGCCAAGCGCATTCTATCTATAGTCAGGTTAATACAGTTCAGTGAGCATAACTCATAAACGCGGATGGCAAAAAACAATAACAAAGACCTGAGTTAGGTCATCTTCAAACTATCTTTAAACGTTTAAGGTTACACATAGTTTTGTGTGTTGGTACGTTATATCCGGTTGGTGGATGATGTGAGTTTTCAGCTAAACGTAGCATCAATATGTCGGCATTGTGATAACTACTCGGCCACTGATCAAAGGACTGAAGAGGTTAGGAAATAGATAATAATAATAATATCGATATTAAACATAAAGAACAAAGAAAAGAAAGAAAAACTATATAAGGGGTAGCGTGGCTCAGTGGTACTGTCATTGCGTCGTAAAAGAAAGGTACCGAGTTCGATCACTTCGCTATTGTGCTGTGTGGCCTTGAGTAAGTCACCTTGCTCAATTTGCGCTGCGACTGACGCCTGGGTTATTCCAGTCTTCTCTTGGAATAGACCCTAAAGACAAATTTCCCCTATGGGATAAATAAAGGGAATGTTATTATTTTATTTATAAAATTAATCAATGGCAATAGAAAGTAAATCTTAGTTAAGAGGAGAAACAAAAGTTGATTTTTTTTTAAAGCACCTCGAAAATAGTCATGTACGCACCTCAATATGCAGTCAAATGAATTCATTTTTTTGTCTGATTCTCACAACGGTAAAACAGAATAATTTCAAGTACAAACGTCTCAAGACCAATCCTTTGTCAAGAAAAGAAATCGCATATTCCACGATATACCTACTACCTTTACAATAAAGTCCTGGTATAGAGTGTACGCACCACCTCTCGGATAGCTGCTTTGTACTTAACAAAAGAAAATCACCCCAAAAAATGTCCAACTTGGAAGAGCGAGCAGTGCGATGCGACAGAGAAGTGTGAGTGGTGGGGGTCGATTGAGGGCTGGTGTGTGAGTAGCGGAGGTAAGTAAGTATGTCGTACATAGACAGAACGCATTTCCTAAACTTTTGGCTACAAAAGTTAATTGTAATATTATACGGATCGATAAAAATGACCTCCCCCCCCCCCCTCCCCACACACACACACACACGTGCGCACACATGTCTTGTGCGGCTGTGGTCTTGCGTTATGACTTATGACACTCGCCTTCAGATCGGAAGGTCCTGGGTTCAAGCCCCGCTCAGTTGAGTCCTTGGGATAGGCTCTTTACTCACATTCTCTCGCTGTACTAATGTGCATTATCGTCAACAGCGTTCTATCTGTCGGAAAAAAAACCCTGTAATAAATGTAATATTGCCAAACATGCGTCATGTCATGTCCTACATGTTACGTTTTACTGTTGACCAGGTACCCTTTGTAAAGTGCTTTAGGGACGTTTAGTGAATATTGCGCTCTATATAAGTTTGTGTTTGATTTTTTTTCTTTTCCTTTTTTTTCTTTTCTTTTTGTTTTTTTTTTTTGCTTTGTTTTGTTTTGCTTTTGGGTTTGTTGTTTGTTTTTATGTTTTTGTTTGTTTTGTTTTGTTTGTTTGTTTGTTTGTTTTGCTGTTGTTTTTTTTTAATTGTTATTTTTTAATTATAAGCGCAGAACTCGCCTTCAGCACTCTGGTCAGAAAAATTTACTTCTTAATTATCGATCGTTTAAAATGACACCCCCTCCCCCCCCCCCCCCCCCCCAGTATTAACATTCTTAAATCTTAGAGTTCTCTGAAGTAAGTTAATAATAATATTAATAATAATAATATTAATAATGATAATAATGATCATAATAATAATAATAATATAATAATAATAATAATAATAATAATAATACTAATAATAAAAATAATAATATTAATAATAATAATATAATAATAATAATAATAATAATAATAATAATAATAATAATAACAATAATAATGATAATAATAATAATAATAATAATAATAATAATAATAATAATAATTAATAATAATAATAATAATAATAATAATATAATAATAATAATAATAATAATAATAAATAATAATATGTTTTTCATCCAAAGTAATATATTTTTTTTTTTGTACAGACGTGTTGAACAGATAATATAACAATAAGTCAAGCAGATAATTAGACGTCTAGATTGTAAAGTATAAAGTATGCAAAATGTGAAAGTAGTAAAATGAATGTGTAAATTAATTTGTATTTTGAATATTATAAGATCGTGTAAATAAGTTAAGATCAGTTTTAAAAATTGAATAAATTGCGATGATATGGTAAGTTTTTGTTTCTTTTTTTTTTTTTTTTTTTTTTTGTATAAGATTAAAATTATATAAGCCTAAGTCCAATCTTTAAAAAATATTATTACTTAAAAACCTCTGTTTCATGCTATGGTTTTATGTTAAATTATCTTATGAATTGAATTTTATAAACTTTATAAATTAGTCTTCTTCTTCGTCAAGTACCAAGTCTGTGCCAGACATCGGTGATCATGGTACGCCATTCATCTCTCTGATCAAATAACCTCAGAAAAATAATATTACTCTTCTCTTTCTTCGTCGCCCAGCTGTTCAAACTATTCAAATATGTTTTTCTTGGTCTACTTTACTCTTTTTACCTTCTATCTTTCCTGTGAGAGCAAGATGTTCAATACGTTTATGTCGATTTAGTTGCCCTAAAAATTGCATTTGTCTCTTTCTTATTGTACGAATGAATAACCTTTTAGATTCAGCTTGCTCTAATACTTCTTCATTAGTTTTCTTTGTCCATGAGGTTCTTAACATCCTTCTAAGAAACCACATTTCTGCTGCCTCCAGTTTCTTTCTAATTAATGTCTTCTGTAATTGTCCAGCTTTCACAGCCATATAATAATACTGACCATACATAGGCCTTCAAAACCCTAGGTTGTGTTGTCATTGAGATAATGTGGTTTTTAAAAATTAGTCTCATTTTATTAAAACTATCTTTAGCTATTGCAATTCTTCGTTTTATTTCTGTGCTACATCTGCCATCTGAAGTTATTATGTATCCAAGATATTTAAATGTCTGAACTTGTTTTATTGTTTCTCCTTTGCTTATTAAGTTACATGGATTTCTTTCTCTCCTTGATACAACCATACATTCTCTCTTTTTAACATTTAAATATAACCCCATACGTTCACTCTCTGTAACTACTTTATTAAGGAGTAATTGTAAATGAATGTAAATAAACTAAATCTAAAATTTATATAAGTCGATGGTCATAATCGATCGATATCATAAAGAATCTATTTTTAGACCAACGTTTGTTAAAGGTGTTATGGCGACGGATGGCTGGCAGTGGCCATAGATGATAAGGGAATCAAACCGTTTCCATACCGCATCAATAAATAATCATCTTCGTGCTGCCTGACCAACCAGGTGTGACGTAATACAATCCAGCTACTTCTCACCTTTTCTCTTGTTAGGTCTGTCAAACATGTCCACGTACTTTATTGGTGGAGATGCCCTGTATATATATATATATATATATATATATATATATATATATATATATATATATATATATATATATATATATATATATGTGACTTAGGCCTTTCGCTTCCTAATCATCCGATCGGGACACCTCAGCTGCCTCTCTTATCATCCGTGTCATTTCCTTCCACTGTTCACGATCTTTTGCTGTGGATGCTAATTTCGTAAGGTCTTCCTTTGATTTTAATACTTTGTTATTTTGAAGGCGTTTTAGGTCTCCATTGAGGACAGTGTGAATTGACGTGGGTGGTCTACCTTGATATTTCTTGTGTCCAGATGGGGTGAAAAAAGTATTCATGGCTTTATTAGCTGGTATATTTACATCTCTTCTGAGTATAGATAGTATGCGCTTGGCTAAGAAGCTCATAACATTGCCATCCGGAAGTATAACGGACCAACACACAAAATTGTGTGTATCCATGAACGTTTATAGTCAGGTTAATACAGTTCAGTGAGCATTACTCATAAACGCGGATGGCAAAAAACAATAACAAAGAGTGACGTCATCTTCGAACTATCTATATGCCCAAAAAGCCGCCATCTTATATATATATATATATATATATATATATATATATATATATATATATATATATATATATATATATATACGTTTTCCCGTTCCATCAGTACAACTTGGCATATGCGCTTCTAAAATAAAAGCAAAAGAAGAATATAATGGACTGGACCAGACAGCTCAGACATCTCTATTGATATCTCTCTCTCTCTCTCTCTCTCTCTCTCTCTCTCTCTCTTCTTCTTCTTCTCTTTCTTTCTTCTTCTCTTCTTTCTTCTTTCTTTCTTCTTCTTCTCTCTCTCTCTCTCTCTCTTCTTTCTTCTCTCTCTCTCTCTCTCTCTTCTTTATTTCTCTTTCTCTCTCTCTTCTCTCTCTCTCTCTCTCTCTCTCTCTCTCTCTCTCTCTCTCTCTCTCTCTCTGTCTATCTATCTCAGGCGATAGCTCAGTTGGCAGAGGATTCGATGGAACTCTGTCTAGCTTATTTTTCATATTTTGGCAGTTTTTAGCTTCTGAACCTGCCTGATATAATACCGTTTTGAGATAGTGGGTCACCCATTTATTCCTCTCAATAAAACATAAAATTTTAGAACAATTTACATATATTTGACTTTGAATTCAGTTTTTATCATATGAACCTGTCTATAATACCGTTTTGATATGGTAAGTCACTTATTACCATATTTCCCCCTTTCTATGACCTTCACCCTCTCTCTCTCTCTCTCTCTCTCTCTCTCTCTCTCTCTCTCTCTCTCTCTCTCTCTCTCTCTCTCTCTCTCTCTCTCTCTCCCGCGCCCCGATCACCTCTCCTCAAACCGATCTAGTCCGTATGTTTTTGACAGTCGTAAATGTCAAGTGACAGACCAACAAGCATTGCATTCAACGATTCCCCTGTACTAATACTATTGTATCTTTTTAATAATAAAAAGATATATATCAATAATATCAATTCTGAGAGCATGTAATGAGTGTGGATTTTTGAAGTACTAGTAGTAGTAGTAGTAGTAGTAGTAGCAGTAGTAGTAGTAGTAGTAGTAGTAGTAGTAGTAGTAGTAGTAGTAGTAGTAGTAGTAGTAGTAGTAGTAGTAGTAGTAGTAGTAGTAGTAGTAGTAGTAGTTAGTAGTAGTAAGTAGTAGTAGTAGTAGTAGAAGTAGTGTAGTAGTAGTAGTTAGTAGTAGTAGTAGTAGTAGTAGAAGTAGTAGTAGTAGTAGTAGTAGTAGTAGTAGAGTAGTAGTAGTAGTAGTAGTAGTAGTAGTAGTAGTAGTAGTAGTAATAGTAGTAAGTATAGTATGTAGTAAGTAGCATCAATAATAATAATAATAATAATAATAATAATAATAATAATAATAATGATAATAATGATAATAATAATAATAATAAATAATAATAATAATAATAATAATAATAATAATAATAATAATAATAAAATAATAATAATAATAATAATAATATAATAATAATAATAATAATAATAATAATAACAATAATAATAATGATGATAATGATGATGTTGATGGTGATTATGACGATGATAATAATGATGATGATGATGATGATGATGATGATGATGATGATGATGATGATGATGATGATGATGATGATGATAATGATGATGTTGATGGTGATTATGACGATGATGATAATGATGATGATGATGATGATGATGATGATGATGATGATGATGATGATGATGATGTAGTAATAGCAGTAATTAGTGGCGCTGGGCGTTGTAGTTTGCTCCGGGCGTGAAAGTTAAAGCCAGTAAGCACGTTCCATTACATCTAACAAACTGTGCTGATAAGAACAAAATAGACACGAGATTCTACTTCAACAACATCCGATGTCTTTATTATCATTCCTCTCATATTAATGAAATCAAACTAGAAATAAAATATTCTTCTCTGGCAACTTCCATACACACTTGTTCAGATATTTATCTTACACCGGTGCCTGCTCCTTAATTTCTTTCTTTCATATGTTCAAAAAATAATATGGAGCAACTCAAATTATGTCTTCGTCCTCGTCCTCGTGTGTTTAATGTATGTGTTGTTTGATACAGCGTAAAAGCGTACCCTGTTGAAGAATAATATAAGTATTAAAATTGTTCCAACTATCGAGAGCCTCTGTGGTGTTATGGTAGTACGTCTGGCTGGTAATCAGAAGGTCTGAGGATCGATCCCCTGTCGAGGTCAACTGAATTTTTTGGGATGGTTTTTTATTTTTTTTATATTTTTTGTTATTTTTCTTTCTTGCTTTCTCTGGCACCTTTCATACACACTTGTTCAGATCTTTATCTTATCCGATCACTGTTTGGTGGAGAGAGGAAACCCTGTGTCTTCCAATGCTCACACTGTTGAACTTTCTAGTTGCCGCCATCAGCCGTAGCCTTCATAAACTCATAGCCTGACACTAGCAAGAAAAATTCATTACAATATATAAGGCGACGGCCACCTGAAGAAAGTGAGCATCAATCGACCAACCATTGGGATCGTGTATTGTTTTCTTGCGCACTACGAATGACAACTCACTTTAACCCTCTCCTTACCACCTGCAGCAAAATCGTCACATGTGTTACGACACAATATACAATTTTTAAAATTCAGATTTATTTTGTATATATACATCACAAACTTTGAAGAATGATCTTTGTTTCATTAATAGGAACACAACGTTGTTTTGTAGAGAGCTTGTTTGTGTTTAATTAAAAAACAAACAATTTTTCTCTGCTGGACACGCCTGTCATTTTGGGAGAATACTGAAAATGGTCGGTATTATCACGTGATTTTTCGGGAAATTAATGCCAGACTATGCGCTTAGTTGTTTTTTTAAAACTCATAACATCCGCCAGCTGGATATAGATAGAATGCGCTTGGCCAAGGAGTTACAACATTGCCATCCGGAAGTATAACGGACCAACACACAAACTCTGTGTAACCATGAACTTTTATAGTCTGGTTAATACAGTTTAGTGAGAACATCATCTGCATACTATCTATAACGTAGCAACACACAAAACTCCTAGAGTCTGATTAATACAATTTAGTGAGAACTACTCATAAAGTGGCTGTCTAAAAGAAACAACAAAGAGCTGAGTAACGTCAACTTCGTTCCTTCTTAAAGTTAACGAAGGCTATGCTCTAACCCGTGCATAGAGAATACAGCTCCTAGTAGTCTGTGAACCCGTGGACCTATTAATTTAGTTCGTATTGCGAGTCAAAGATCCTAATGGCTCATCACATTGACCCACATTATTCTTGACCTCCCGTGTCAAAACGGTATTATGCCGAGATGAATACGACGCCTAAAAGTCTCAATCGTTTCTATGTTATATGTTTGTGTTGAGAATATTGGCTATTAAGCTTAACTGCTGGTCAAAATACTTCGCGATGGTGGTGGGCGAACGAATCGGCGGTCCCAGAAGTGGGTGAGAGAGGGATCTAGAAATGACTTGGGTTTGAAACGAATATTTTTGTGTTCGTGGATAGCTCACACGGTAGAGCCACGCTCTCACCTGCCAGGCGGAGTTGTCGTACCAATAAGGTCGCAGGTTCAAACCCCACCACCGCCGCGAAAAATTTTTATTCTCTATTGTCTTCTGGCACTTTTCTACTCACTTCATATCTTGTTGTTACCAACATAAGTGCCTGCTCCACTCACTTTTCTGAATTAAAAATTCACCCTATACACCGGAGCATACTCAATGTCTCAATCGTTTCTATGTTATATGTTTGTGTTGAGAATATTGGCTATTAAGCTTAACTGCTGGTCAAAATACTTCGCGATGGTGGTGGGCGAACGAATCGGCGGTCCCAGAAGTGGGTGAGAGAGGGATCTAGAAATGACTTGGGTTTGAAACGAATATTTTTGTGTTCGTGGATAGCTCACACGGTAGAGCCACGCTCTCACCTGCCATGCGGAGTTGTCGTACCAATAAGGTCGCAGGTTCAAACCCCACCACCGCCGCGAAAAATTTTTATTCTCTATTGTCTTCTGGCACTTTTCTACTCACTTCATATCTTGTTGACACCTAAAAGTGAATTTAGAAATAAAATGGTGTTATATAGTAGTGCGCTTGACTTTTTTTTTGTTGGGTTTTTGTTTTGGGGGGGTTTTGTTGTTGTTGTTTGGGTTTTTTCTTTTGTATTTTTTTTTTTTTTGTTTTTTGTTTTTTGTTTGTTTGGTTTTTTTTTGTTTTGTTTTTGTTTTTTGGGGGTTTTTTGTTGTTTTTTTTGTGTTTTTTTTTTGGTGTTTTATTTTGTTATTTTTTTTGGTTTTGTTTTTTGTTTTGTTTTGGTTTTTTTTTGTTGTTTTTTTTTAATGCAAGAAATTTTATTTTTTCTGCACAGAATACCGTTTTGAGATGGTGGGTCATAAGTTCCATGCAGCCTTTGTCAGCGAAATGAATCCTTTTAGCCTTCTAAAATGTCTTCAAAGCCAAGCGATTACATTTTGAAGTTCACCAAGGCTTTTTGTGCGGCTTTGTGGTCTAGTGGTATGGCACTCGCTTTCGGATCGAAAGATAATGGGTTCGAGCTTCGCTCGGCGCATAGTTGAGCCCTCGGAGAAGGCTCTTTACTCACATTCTCTCACCGTACTCAGGTGTAAAATGAGTACCTGGCCGTTAACAGCGTTGTCTTTGTCCGAGAAAAAAAAATGTAATATCGCCTAACAGGTTGGTTGTCCGGTCCTACATGCTAAATATTGCTGTTGGACAGGGACACCTTGCAAAGCGCTTTGAGCACGTTTAGTGGATATTGCGCAATATAAAAGCTCAATTGTGACTCGAAACCATTGCCCCTTAACCTTTCCTTTCCAACTCCCGTTTTCACCGGTTGGTTTAGCTTTAAATTTGTATGTATACTGTTATTTTTGCTAGTGACACTTCGTTTATTGTTTACATCCGTGATGTTTTCTTACCTCTATATATTAGAGAGTGGGGGTGAGAAAAAAAAAGGGGCTGGGCTTCGAAAGAATTTCCTCATAATTTTGTGTACCGACACTGCCCCAAAATACACCGAAATGACACATACATTATAAAGACCACCGGACAAGCTACTAAGCAAATGGATAAGACTAAATCAAAAGAGGGAACGGATTCACTTTTGGAAGAAAAATGGATTGCGTTGAGCTTTGGGGTGAGTTCTAGCCTAGAATCTAGGTGCTCTTCTTCACTTGGTCATGGTCACAATGACCGTGGTTTAGTTTTAGCTGTTGTGACCATAGAATAGTTAGTGAAGTGTATTATCATTAGTTACCCCTCATCACAATATATTGAATAGGTCCATAGCATTGACATTGTTTATAACGTAGGTATACGCGATGTCTTTACTTTGTCTCCGGCTCTTGCTTTCTTTCAACTTTCACCTTTTCATTTTCATATTGAGATTGAGTCATTGAGAGGCCACTGTACTGTAAAATTGTAGACTAGGCCGGGCTACTTAACTTAGTAAGTGTGGTGTAGGTGTAGGGTATGCTTGTATATATTAGTATTATTAGTCATCATTCTATTGGTCTGAGATGAGACACACACATTCAGAGAGAGAGAGAGAGAGAGATGGAGAGAGAGAGAGAGAGAGAGAGAGAGAGAGAGAGAGAGAGAGAGAGAGAGAGAAGGGGGGGGGGGTGCAAGGTTAAAGATGGAGGTAAAAGTAAACGGATCATGATCAAGTTCAAGTTCAATGTTGGATTTTATCAATATTTAGTCATGGTGCAACTTGGTGTCGTGACAGGCATATCTGGTCAATGGCCACCTACCGATAGAGAAGAAAAGTTTATTAATTATATGCTAAACGTTATTCATTATATTAGAACCCAGTTCGGGCATAGAAAATATCAGGGATGTTCAGAATTGAATAGATCTTTTATGATGGAACTTTATGGCATGGTCTTTAAAAAAAAAATAGTAAAAGGTGCTTGATTAAATGATTAATGAATATGGAATGAGTATGAATTATTACTTGCTTTCAATAGCAGTGGAAAATAAAACCCAAAAAAAAACCTTAACAAAATAATATCAAGAAAAAAAAAAAACCCAAAAAACAGAATAGACCCACAAATGGTTTATTTTTACATGAATGACAAGCAAAGATATCAAATTACCACATCAGTAAACACATGTTAAAGAAATATTTGAAATTGAGCCATATTATATGCAGTATTCAGAAATGCTCACACTTGTTTTCCATCGGCTTCTCGAACAATCAACAACTTGTCACATCACAGTTTATTTTTTAATTGTTTGTTTGTTTTGCTGAATAAGAACAATTCTGTTATTCTATTTCTTGTATGAGATAGCATGATTCAGGTTTGATTGATGTCAAATGTAGACTGATCATCCTTCATATGGGAGTCACTACATCTCAACGAACAAAGGAGAAGAAGAGCCTGTGTTAATAGATTATCACTTATAATGTGATTTTATTTACGAATTTATACTTATTTTATTTTTAAATAAAATTTAAATTCACAGAAAGATGACGAGTCTCTACAAGAATTTACGGAGATTTTCTTAGAAAACTATGGTACTTTTGTCGACCTCTCATTTGGATTCTTGTCCTTAAGGTAAAATGATTGCGATATCATTATCGAACTGTATGTCACTACAATACAGTTTTATGAGTTTTTTAATATACATTTTATCATAATGAAGCATACTTTTCTATTTAAGAGTGACATTACTTTTTGAAAAACTTCACTTCTTGTAACTAATTTTGATGCCAAACTTGTTCAGTAAGATAATGTTGTATTATCACACATATTCTGCTAAATGAAAGAAAAGTCATTAATTTTTTTTTTTAATTTCATGTTTGTGGTCTGTCAAAGTATAATATGAGTTGTAATGCAAAATCTTCTTTTATCAATAAAAGAGTTCTTTCAACTTTATTTTTTTGTTGTTGTTTTAAAAAAAAATTGTTTGTTTTTTTGTCGGTTTTCTTTTAAACCTCAGCGTATTGTATGTAGTTAATATGAATGTTTATATATTTTTAATTCAAGGTAAAAAATAATACTCTTTATCTTTGACAATTCATTTTTTTAGTGAACTGACAGAAAGTCCTGACCTGACCCATCTACCAAATGGACTGTTGAACGTTTTGTCGCAATGTTTGAAAAAGATCAGCAAGCAGATTGCCCGTGAATTCTGTGTTAAAAGCATTGAGTTGGCAGCTGATATTGTAAAGTGCCTTGTTGTTGTTGGCAGGTATAAATTCATGTTATTAATGTCTTTGGTCAGTTAAAATAGTGGTTCTTTAGAGCTATAAAGCCCATGGAGACAGAATTTTTCCCTGCTTCTATGGAATTATATAAGCAGTTACATTTGCTGACTGTCCATTGGATAGGTCCCTTCTTTTCACTAGATCTAACAGTCCCTGCTACTCAATCACTGGAGGGCGGATAGATGGTCAGAAAAAGACCTCAAGTCCTTGTTTGTAAGATGGATGCTCTATCATTGAGTTATTGGCAACCCCATTTGAATACAATGCTGCAGAAATTATGTCCACATGGTAATTGCTTAATCGTTCAAGAGTGTCTCACAATCTGTCAATTCAGTTTTCTTCTTGAGTGAAAAAAATGCGTGGACAGAAATCAAGTTATTTTCAGTTAAACGGTGGAACAATATTTCAGTGATAGAACACTTGCTTCACAAGTAAAGGGACCAACCAAGCGAAGCCAAGATTATTTTTCTGGCATCCACTTCATTCAGCAATGATTTGGTAGCTGGGTCTCTTGGATCTGTTGGAAAGTACCTTGGAATAGACTTCTATTGTCCTTTGAAAATGGTACAGAAATACCACAGAAAATGGGATAATTCTCTGCTTTTGAGGTACATAACTCTAAAGGACTTTTTTTTTTTGTCAAGGAAAAGGAGCAATGCAAACATTAGCCTTCAATGTCATTGATTTGATATAGTTATTATTCATTCAGAACAATGACAGACCTGTATACTTAAAATTCTTAAAAATTAGTATCCCAGGGTAAAAAAAAAAAGAAGCTCCCCAGGGGAAAAAAAACCCTCTACCTCTGAACATCAGCCCCCCCCCCCCCCCCCCCCCCCCCCCAATAAATGGTAGTCATAATCATTAGTTTATAGATTTGCAGACACTTCGAAGTCCTGGATGAATTGGTACAGACACCAAACTTTTTATTTCCACAAGTTTCAATCATTTAATGTAATTCTGTAGAAGGAATCAAAAATGTGTAGATTCAAAATTTGTGATGCCATTCAGGGTTAGATGAAGCCCTAGTCATCTATCAACGTTTCCACTGTCATAGTCAAAATGGTCAGGTCCAGATATATTATATGGATGGAGACATTATGATTTGCAGTTAAAGTTCAAAGGACACAGGTAAAAGAGGGACATATTTTAGTGAAAATCATGACATACAAATTTATTTTAGTTTTTTAAATTTTTGATAAAGCTGAAAAAAAAAGTTTAAAATGTTTTTTAAAAATTCCCTTTATTCATCCTGTCTGGAAAATTTGTCTTCCGGGTCTTTTGCAAGGGAAGACTAGAATAACCCAGTCGTCAGTGTCAGTGCAGCGCTGCAAACTGACCTAGTCCATGGTGACTTCCTCAAGGCCACACAATGCAGCAGGAATTCAAACTTGGTACCTTTCAGGAATGAAGCAAAAACCATACCGCTGAGCCACATTGTTCTCACACAAGTCTCGTATTTCTGTCTATAAACCCGACTTTCACCGTCTAAACCATCCCAACATAATACCATTTAGATGCAATGGCACACGATTATCAAAATCCTTAATGGCTATTACATGCAGCATTTTTTATACAGTCCTCATTTATATAGATATGTTTGTTTTTTTGTTTTTTTTTAATCATTTCAACTAACACCTGAGCATATTTTTTTTCACACTTTTATCTCCCCAGAAACTCCAGCAATATCGTCCAAGTGGCCTCTTTTGACTTTCTAAGTGATATTATTTGTATAGCCCATTCTGTTATTTCACAAGTGAGTTTGTTTTAATTGGAAGCATTAATTTGATATGGTTATTTATGTGTTATAAACATTAAGTATTTTATAGGAAAGACTGCGATGTCTACATATTCTTTTTTATTTCCTTTTGAAAAAGGATAATAATAATAATAATAATAATAATAATAATAATAATAATAATAATAATAATAATAATGATATAAATTTCTAAAGAGCCTAAGCATCCACTTAAAAGTGCTCTGCGCTGTGGCGCTTGACAATTAATTCATACATACACACAAACACACACATACACACATATACAAAACAGGCTGACAGATATGTATATAGAAAAAGAGAAGAAAAAAAACCATCAATCATAAAATGCCCTGTAAAAGACTTCAATGTTTAGATGCTTCTTAAATGTTTGAACACTAGGAGAAGGCTTTGTTCCTTTTTTAGTGGTGTTGAAATAGGCCTAAAGTGTCATGAGCTTAGTTAAACCTCATAGAACAAACTATTGAGCATTAGTTCTTCTGCTATCATTTTCTTTTTCTGTTTGTTTTGTTTTCAGCAATGTTTATCCCAGGGAGCAAGCGATTCAAATCAAGAGGAGAAAACATTGAAGGATTATGTATCTTTGACGCTTCACTTGATGGAATGTTTGTACGATCCTCAGTTTTCATGGAGACAAAAGGAATTGCAGTAAGAACAGGAATTTCAGTATGCATACTTACCAAAGTTAATAATTTTTTTTCACTTCCTTGTTTTACTACTTGATAGCCACTAAAACAGAAACAGAAAAAAACATTTTTGAAAATCGTCTCCTACAGAAGAGATAAACATGATAGCTTTTATTCCTTTTTTACTTAAGGGTTAGTTGAAATGCACATGTTAGTAGGCCTGGTAACCAAACACATTTATGTGCTTGCTTTAACATTGTTGTTATGGACAATATTTTGTGTCGCTTTGAGAGTATTTCAACAATGAGCCCATAACAATTTTGAGTATCAGACCTGCAAACTAGTACATATTGGTTTTAATCAATGCAAAGGACAGAAAGCCACATGGAATAGGGCCAAAGATAAGGAAGTGGATGAAACAACGAGACCCTTCCAAAGGCACCCTTAAAACAATCTGTGGGAAATCAGTCACTTTAGTTTGGTTTCATCAAATTCGTACATATTTGCTTTGAGTGCAGAACTGAGTTAAATTAAAATAATTTTATTTTGGCTACCAATTATATAAAAGAGTGTGTTATTGAAACAAAGTGAGTGTCCTCATTTTGATGGGAATCCCATACTGCCATCTATACCTGCTGCCAGGCATCTTTACCAGCAAGACGAGGCATTGGGGGATGGCGAATCGACATTGGTCAGGAACATGCCTAATGGCAGTGTCACTCCATCAGTGGGGACTTTCGATATGTCCCACATGTACGCTTTGTGGCAAAGAGCCAGAGACTGAAGAGCATGAATGTGGTGAAGAATTGCGGCCTGGATAAATCATCATAACATGTTAGAGTGACGCCATTAGAAGCTGCTGCCATCAATAACAGCTTTGAAAAAAGTACATATCAAGGAAGGTATAAGGCCCGAGGCCTTTTTCAGCCAACCACAAAATAAGATGGTAAAGAATGTCAGTTTGTACAAGTACAATTGAAATCTTCTATGAGGAGAAGTTAAAACTTTTTAAAATATGATGTCCCTCCATTATTTTATATTTTTTTAATATATGGTAGTTGTAGAACCACAGATCTTCATTCAAAATGCCAAGAAACTGTTTTGAAATTATGAATTGAATGTTTTTATCTGAACAAAATTGTTATTGAAATAAATCTCTGATCTGTACTGGATTATTTGACTACAACAAATATTGCTCATATGAAAGCTGTAATTTACAATTATTTGTTTATGTCATTTATATTATTGTTAATGTTACATTTTATGATTTCTTTCCAGCATACCTGCCAAGTCTGGAAAACGATTCAAACCTGCCTTGCTGGATAATGAAGTGACACCTTTCTTATACGGTATAATATCAGATGTTTAGTCATTTTGTGTTGTGTATTTTAAACGATTTTAAAGTTATCCACTTGTTCTTACAGTGGTGCCAACCTTATGTAAAAAATGCATATTCTTCCGCATTTTTGTTTATTTGTGTATTGTTTATTATATTTCTTTTATAAGCATTTTTAACAATCACACACTCTAAAACATGACTTAAATGCCAAACTAAAACTTGCTTTTTTTAAAAAACATATCAAGAGTCATGACACCCTTGACAAAAATTTTCTAGAAGGTATTGTGGAGGGTAAAAGAGGGTGAGGGAGACCAAGAAAGCAATTGTCACAAGACATCAGTGAATAAATGAATAAGCCAATGACTGCATATGGAAGGATGGTGCAGTATAGAAGCTTGTTTTGGTTGGTATTTGCAGAGGCCACGTCCAGTAGGGATAAGCCATAATGATGATGATGATGACACTCTTTTAGTATACTTAAAAACTTTAATCTGTTTCTTGACCTGGAAGTTCATATAGAGAGTTCAATATATTATCATCTAGTTGGGTCATATCAGATTTTATATAGTTTTTGAAGGATTGTATACATTTGTTCAAAATCTTACATTTGTTGGTCTTTTGCCACAAGGTTTATAATTTTTAAACAGGAACCCAACCCTTTGGACAAGGCTGGAGTTGAGTAAGTAATCTGGGTTGCCAAGAGTAGCCTTAAATTTTTATGAATATCTCAGAAGTGTTTAATAGATTTTAAATTGTTTACGTTTTACTTTCTACAGACAGCTTACAAAGACAGAGGTTAGGAGAAGAAACTCTTCTTGGTCTTCTACACACTTTTGGTGCCATCATTTCAGGGTCAGAGGTGAGAATAACCCCGCCCACCACCCTCATTTTCAAGTTATCAGAGCATACTTACTTTATTTGTGATCTCAGATTGATAATAATGCTATGATATTCTTGCATCCTGTAAACGCTAGGATTATTAATGTTGTGTTTATTGAATTTGTGTAGGTTTTGTAATCTTGTGGTATGACACCCTCCTCCAGATTGGAAGGTCCTGGGTTTGAGTCCCACTCTGTGCGGTGCATAGTTGAGCCATTGTAAAAGCCTCTTTACTCACATTCTCTCACCATTGTCAGGTGTAAAATGGATACCTGGCCATTATCAGCATTGTGCCTGTCCGAAAAAAACAAAATTGGAATATCTTGTTAAGTGTTGCTGTTGGCTAGAGACCCCTTGTAAAATGCTGTGAACTTGTTTAGTTGATATTGCGCGATATAAAAGCTCAAGTTAGGTCACAAGATGGCTGAGTGGGTAAGGCATTGAAATTAGATATGGAGGGTCCAGTTTTGTACCCAAATTTTGGCTTGAGAGAGAGAGGGGGAGAGAAAGGTGGGAGCGACTGCACTGTGATTGAGCTATCCACCATGACAGAAAAGTTATTTATAAAAAGTAGTCCTTCAGAGCCATTGGGCCCGTAGAACTGGAGTTTATCCTGGTTTCTATAGCGTAAAATGGACAATAGCAATTACTTGCTATCCTTTGGTTAGGACACCAGTCAATCGCAAAGTACTTTTTTGCCAAATATAACAGACTCAGCTACCCATTCACTTCTGGGTGAACAGGGGGTTCAGTAAAACTTCTCGACTGCACCCGGGATCGATCTTGGTCCTTTTGCTTGTGTAGCGAGTGCCCTACCAACTGAGCTGTCAGGACACCCAGTTGTTTCAAAACCAGTCAATATTGTTAATCCCATCTCTCAATTTCTGTAGGGGAATAAACACCTCTGGTTATGCCAGTCTTATTTTGAGGTATAACCCAAATTTAGATTTCTTTATGGTGGGTAGAATATAAATAATTGTATTGGTTTGTTTTCCTTTATTAATTGGAACGACGATCTGTTCAATGGAATTACTTTAATTAACTCCCACTTCTCCAGCAACTAACGATTGGGGCAATGCAATTATTCTTAAATGCCAAAAAGTAGTCATTTTAGACCAGTAGGCCCAAAGAGCTGTAGTTTGTCCCATATTCTATTGCGTGAAACTGAACAATTTGCAATTGCTTGCTACGCTTTGGATAGTAGGCTAATCTATTGTAACTTAAATGCCAAATTTCCACTGAAAACAGAAAATTGTGCATCAAATAAAAAAAAATATTTTTAAATATAAGACTTGACTCACTTTACAGGATACTTCTAAAATGAGAGTAGAATTGTATCCTGTCATTTATGTAGCACTTTTCATCAATAGGGATTGCGTTTATGTTTTTATTTTGAATCCTCTCATCTCGTGTGTATTTTATTTATTATGAAAGTTTCAATATGGAATGTAATAATAATTGAATGCAATCACCCAATATTATTTCTACACACATTTTAAGAAATACAGAGCACTCAAGACATTTTAATCCTTTTTTCTCGTGATCACTTTGATCCACAGAAATTCCAGCCAAACAGGCTTTTTAATTCTGGTAACAAAGAGTTGACTGTCCCAAAAACTCGGATAGTCTCTCTGTAAAATAGAGAAAGACTGATATTATTATTATTATTAATCATTTGAAGGCTCTCAAGATATATATTCACTACCGAAAACATTTTTTTTTTTTTGGTCAACCAAACAAGTAGATTTTATTTCAAAACTTTTCAAAAGTGCCAGTGTTTGTTAAATTTATGAATATTTGATATATTGTTTAATTGACTAATGCAGATATGAACACACAATTATGTACACCATTGTTTACTCGATTCTATCTGTTTTCAGTTCAATGCTGTCTTGGCCATAACACCCGCCACATTGGACGTTGTCTTGAATGTCTTCTCCAACAAAGCTCCATGCTGCCTCACTATCAATGCTGAGTCAAAAGTGAAAGGTCAAAGGTTGGCCTCCATATGTTTGGTTCAGATGTTACACGCCATTCACCAGAGCTGCCCTGATCAGGTAAAGTAGAATTTTATAGATATATGTGATATGTTTTGTCTTTTCGATTGTTTGTTTTCTGTTTTTTGTTTTAATTTTTTTGTTCGTTTTGTTGTTTGTTTTTGGAGGTTTTTAGGGGGGGGGGTATTTTGTTTTTGTTTTTTTTTTTACTTTTTGGTTTTGATGGGGGGGGGGGGGGGGTTGTTTTTTCGGGTTTTTAAAAATTCATAATACTGACTTTGTGCTCTGTTTGCCATAACCCATTATCCTGTTGACCTGCAATTACAATTGAGATCTTGATAGCTCAATTGGTAAAGCACAAGATTGTCAAGTACATGAACTGGTTTTGGTTGCCGAGAGGGTCAGTACTTTTTCTGTGACAAAAATTACTTTGGGATTCTCTCATTACCTGTCCAAAGAGTAAGCAAGAAATCGTTGAAGTCTGCTTAATGGTTTAGAAATAAGGACAAACCTTTTGGTTATGAAGAATTTCTAATGTAGTTACAATTCACCCATGTCCAGAATATTAAGGAGCATAGTGTGATGATTGACAAGGTGTGTGAAAGGTCCATGCTTCGTAAAGCAATCACTGGTCAGTACTTGGTCGGCTATTTACATGTCAAATCTTGCCCTGCATGATTGGAATTCTTGTATCAATTACTTAAATCGTATCCTAACTCTGTACCTATTTGCACTGAAGGAATATTAAAGTGAAATATTACAAAAGGTTTATCAACAAAAAGATAATCTCACAATGCTGCTACATGTACGAGGGTGAGTCAAAAAGTAATGGGACAAATCTCCTACTGAGTTCATTTCTTTTTCACGTCACGTCATATTTGGCTCAATTGAACTTACACATGTACTCTTTAAACCAAAAGTTGAAAATTTTAGTTTTGTTAAATTTTGACAAAGTTATTGCAGTTGAAAATGGCTGCCCCCACAAATGTCCGTAAGCGACAGGAAGCTGTCATTGAATTTCTTGTTTTTGAATAAGAAATGATGAGTAACATTTTTAAACGCCTTGAGAAAGTTTTAAAAACTCAGGCATTTTGTAGATGCAGTGTTTTTAGGTGGGTTGAATGTGTATCTCGTCATTTAAAAGAAAATGAGATACAATCCAACTCCTAATCTGAAACCCCCTCAACCATATCTGTATCTGGCAAGTCTTGTAATGGTCACCAACCAAGCTGAGTCAACCCAGTTAATCAAATAAAGACAGGCATTGATCAAATCTGATAGAAGAACTCTTGATGAGATAGCAGGTACAAATAGACATTGAAACGACTGAAAGCAAGAATTGGTCAAGTTTGACCGGATTTGGAAATGAAACGAGTACTGTTTCTTCATGAAAAATGTCCTTCCACATGTGACAGAGAAAGGGAGGTAATTGATGGACAACGCTGTCACTTTCAGGCTTCCATCTTTTTGGTCCACTGAAGGAGGCAATGAGGGGACATCGCTTTGAAGATGATGAAGAAGCTAAGACAGTAGTGAAAAATTGTCTAAAAGTTCATTCAACTCAGTTTTACGAGAACGAAATACATAGCCTTATAAAAAGGTGGACTGTAGCTATCGAGAGAGGAGGATACTATGTTGAGATGTAGCATTCTACTCGGCTAATGCCAAGCTTTTATTTGAGGTATAATGCTTGGTATTGATCCAATTTGTTTTAAAGTAATAAGCAGAGTCCCATTACTTTTTGCCTCACCCTTGTATTATATAACCATTTAAGTGTATTTCTTTTGTCAGGGATCACGTGTGAATGACTGGATGGAACTTAAGTCATAACAAACCAGAGTATTCTTGGATCTACCTCACTTTTCTGTCTAACCAAGTCTCCATGGTCTTACATTTCTTGGGAACAAATGAACTCTGATATAACATATTTTGACTTTTCTTTTACCTTCCTTTTCTTATGCTAATATGATTTTAAAGTGTCTTGACCACTGAAAAACCCCTGAAAATAAATATAAAACAAATGATTTTAAGTTTTTAAGGATGATGCTACTCCTTCCTTGATTGATGTTATGCTACAATGTGTTTTGGTAAAATACAACATCTGCAAGCCGGATATAATGTATCTACACACAAAACTATATGTAACCTTGAACATTTATAGTCTGATTGATATAATATAGTAAGAAGTAATCATCAAAATAGCTGTCTAATAACAACAACAAAGAGCTGAGTGACGTCAATTTCATTCATTCTATATTGAACAAAGAATTGATCAAAACCCAGATAAAACATATTTACATCTTTGTGTTTTTCAGCGTCAAGTTGAAGAGAAAGAAGTTGTACACGGTTACATTCAAGTTCTGTTAGAGATTCAAAAGAGTGATGCACCTCCTGATATACTCATTCCACTGATTGGTAAATAGATTTTTATGGGGGAACTTGTTGATGTTTATGGGGAACTTGTCAACGTTTATGAGGAAATTGTTGATCTTTATGGGGAAATTGTAAATGTTTATGGCAGAGGTCATAAGGTCAAAAGCGGTTTTGATATGCAGCTCAGTGGTATTGAGTGAAAGCATTATCTACCAAGTTCAGTCCCCTGATTGGTGGACAAAGAATAATTACAAATACTTTTCTTTTGCATTGGACAGGTATCTCTATGTGTTGATTTATTGGTTTAATAAATTGTGAGTTTTGTTCCATTGTATCATTATTATATCTTAATATTTATTTAATTTGTGCATTGTTGGACCCACAGTGTAACTATCATTTTATATCCATCTGTTTAGTAGATTGTGGAGTTAAATTAATTGAGCTTTTATATAGTGCAATACCCACTAAATGTCCTCAAAGTGCTTTACAAGGGGTTCCTGACCAACAGCAACATTTGATATTTAGGACGGGATATGACGCCTGTTAGGCGATATTACAAATCTTTTTTGGACAGAGACAACACTGTTAACGGCCAGGTACTCATTTTACACCTGGGTATGATGAGAGAATGTGAATGAAGAACCTTTTCCAAGGACTCAACTATGCACTAAGCGAGGCTCAAACCCAGGACCTTCCGATCCGAAAAGCTAGTGTCATACTACTAGACCACATAGACCACTTATTTGTTGTAACATTGTTAAGAACTTAAACATGGTAATGAAACTTTTCCTTTTTCAATTAACATCAGATCAAATGGACCAGATAACAGATTTACCCGGTGACCGACTGGCCATGCAGGTGTTGGTGGTCAACGAAGAAAACCTGAAATCTTTCATTTCCCTGCTAGATAATTGTAAAGTAAGTTTTGCAAACCATGACGTGAAAAGAAAACAAAATTGTTTATTTATTTGAAGGGGGGGGGGGGTTTAAAGCTACTACATAGTTTGCTCGTGTGATTTAAATAAAAATGACAGTTGTGTGAACCTCCTGTTTATTTTTAAATTTAAGTTGTTTTTTTTTAACAAGATGTTAAATTATCATTTATCAGTATTATTTTGATTTGTGACCAAGGATGTCAAAATGGTATTATTACAAGGTATTTCATTTTTTTTTAAAACTTACTACATTGTTTGCTCATGTAGTTTAAATGAAAATGATAGTTGTGTAAACTTTCTGTAAGTTTGTTTTTTCATAACGATATGCTTGCTTATTATTTATCAATTCTATTTTGATTTGTGACCAAGGATGTCAAAACGGTAAAATGTCATGGTGAACCCACTGCTTAGAGTTGGATTTTTAAGCATAACCTATAAAATGTGATTTGAAATAAGTGCTTTAATTGAAATAGTGAATTTTATTTTTTAAATTCAAAAGCCTTAATTTCTTAATTGTGGCAATTTTGACTTTGACTTCAAATTCTTTACCTCATTCATTCTAACATGATACAGGATTTACTAGATGGGTCACATTTGTAATGACAGAAGGCTCGTATTAATTATTCAGATTTCGGTAAATTGGAATGTCTCAATAAACTAAACGTTTCAAATATTCTCTGAAATGACTTCATTGGTCATTGAAAGAAAATATTCAAAGTGATCACTAAGCAGCTGATGGAAGCTGTGGACTGATACAGGTATTGAGCAAAAATGCTTATATTAAAGAGGTCTGTATCATATCATCAAAAATAAACATCCACACACTGCATAGTATTGAAGTATTTTACATACTATCTACCGTATGTGCTAAAATCATTGTTTATCCCCAAATCACTAATTGTTATTTCTAATTGTTTTATAAAGTAAATAAATAAATAACAAAATACATAAGATAATTTACATTTTGTATATCTCCAAAGTGACCTAATATCAGTTATGATGGAACGTGAAGTCAACAACAATATATTAGATGGTTTTATCACAACTTTTGTTTCATTAACAAAGAATTACAGGGTGTCCCAAATAATTTAGACATTAAAAATAATTGTAAACATGGGATTTAATAAAATTTAAATGATACTTAGAAATATTTTTACACTTATGATATGATTAAATGTTATCAAATGCCACGTTTACAATTATTTTTAATGTGTATTCATTCTTTTGGGATCCCCCGTAGTTGTTTATTCTATCGATATTATTCATTCTGACTTTCCATCCCATTTATTCAGTACCAAAAGGATGATGGTCAAAAGCTGGCGATATCTGTGATCAATATTTTACACTGCCTCATGTCCGGCTCTTCGAAATGCAAGGTTGGTAGCTTGAGCAATTTTTTAATATGTTTTGGTCAATTAATGGTACCATTTTTTTTTTTTACCACAATTATTTGTATCACCATCTTGTTTTGTTAGTTTCATTTACCAATTTTTTTTATCTTTCATGTATGTGTCATCAAATTTTGTGATTTGTTGGCGAAAGCCTAAGAATAAATAAACTGCTCCTGCTAAGCGCATGCATATATATCTTTCCCCCCCCCCCCTCTCTCTCTCTCTCTCTCTTCTCCTCTCCTCTCTCTCCTCTCTCTCTCTCTCTCTCTCTCTCTCTCTCTCTCCTCTCTCTCTCTCTCTCTCTCTCTCTCTCTCTCTCTCTCTCTCTCTCTCTCTCTCTCTCTCTCTCTCTCTCTCTCTCTCTCTCTCTCTCTCTCTCTCTCTCTCTCTCTTATCAGTCTATGTGACTTGGTATAACATTGCCTTCAAACCAATAGGTTCCTGTTTCAAGTACTGCTTTGCGTAGTCCAAAGTAGAAGACTCTTTGCTCACATTCTTTCACTTTTCTTAGATGTAAAATAAGAACCTGGCTGATAATAACATTGTATCTATTGAAAAAAAAGAATTATAATTGGGCCTTACATTTTCTTTTTCATGTTACACGTTACTGTTAGCTTGGGACTATTTGTAAAGCTGTCTGAGCTCTTAACGTGGATTTTGCGCTATATAAAATCTAAAGTTTTTGTTTTTAAAAAAAATGTTTTGCTTGCTTTTTTTCTATTCCTCACTATATTTGTCGATCCTGCTTAATTTCATGTCACATATCCAGCAGCTTCCCTCCCTTTTTAGACAGTTTTTGCCTCCAGGTGGATTTTGGTCTGTGTTTTTAAAATATTCTTCTCATATTGTGATCTTTGCCTTGTTCTTTCCTCATCTCTTTGTTTATCAAATCATATCATGGATTAAAGGCTATATAGGAGTAAATTCTTTGAGTTCCTTTGATAAAATAAAAATTTATAAGAATAATTACAACCAGTGACTAACTAATGTAAAATCATACTGTTTAACGCTTTCTCTTTTACAGATGATATTTCAAAAATGTGTGGGATGTGGACTGCTTTTCCAGTCATTGAAACAGTTTGGTTCTCCCAATATAGCTTTGATTGACACCATTTTAAACTGGGTTTGTATTTTCAGTTTTCATATTCTCAGGGTACAGAAAAGAACTCGTGGAGAAATATTTTTATCATTGCTCATCTCGCTGTGTTTTCCTATCACCCAGACCAAACTATTTCTATCAACAATGAAAACAATGTGTTTGAAATCTGGTGCACGCATAAAATGCAACAAGTAACAAAAGGCATCTTAAATAATTCAGGTTTCATTATTTTGATCATTGAAGCATTGAACCTAATTCTCGTCATTTGATTCACTAAAATATAATCATACCAAATTAACACTGAAGGTTACGAATATTGTCACAGTTATTTCCTACTCGATGAAGACTCAAAGCTGGAATATGACAAGCACAAAGAACTTCAATTCACTCCACTTTATCACATATATCTTACAATTTGGATAAATTATATGATTAAGCAAAGCAATTATATAGAGATAAAAATATTTTTGACTCAATGTAGCGTACAAGCAGAGAGTGGAATTATTCACTGTACAATTAAGAGGAGTGAACGGTAAAAAAATTCCTTGAAGAGTTTTCTGATACTCCATATAAAGTTATGTCAAAAGATCATTTTTATGACTTCTGTCACAGAGAGGCATTGGTATTTATTTGTTTTGGAGAATTGATTTTCATCTATTTTCCTAAATTGAAAAATTACAAATGATCGAGGGAACATGGCACCAAAAATAAAGTAGGAATAGCAAATGAAAGTTGTATGTCTTGCCATGGATTATAGACAGGTTATGGTGGACAAAATGCAAAAATGGAGAAATAATTAGAAATTTAGTTACATGCATTCGAAAAATATTATTCCAAAAAAAGGTGGAAAAAAAAGATAGAAAGAAACATCTATGGAACAATTTATTAACTAAACATTCTTGTACTGACTTTCAAAAACTATTTTTATTGACAGATAACATGCAAAAGACTCGTATTAGCTTGAAATAGGGGTTCAGTGTTATTGAGAGACCTGGCTTGGTTAATTGGTTTCGTCTCATTTGTTCTTTTCTTCAGATTGTGGAAGGTGATTACAAGACACAAGAGGTGTGTAGTGTGCGAAATGCGGCAGCCGCGGTGTGTCTACTAAAATGGATTGATGGGATTGAAGATAAAAATTTACAAGTAAGATTTCATATGATTCATTTTTATACAACTTTGTATGTGCTGTAGTCAATGCATTTCACAATTCAACATTTAGTTTTTCTTGCAAGAATCCAAGTGGATTCAATTTTTCTTTTCATACCATCTAATAGCCTGTTCAGCTTCCTATTTGATCAAGTATTCTTATCTTTTATCACTCATTGCATGGTCCATTTTCTCACCTGATTCAAGTGGGGAAGTATGAGCTTTATTATTCAAGGACGCAAATATGATTAGAACTTAGGAGTTTAGTTCATCATCTTGCGTCAAATCAAATCATATCTACCGTCCACATTTACTTCTACCATCCACATTTACTGTCACTCAGACTGGACGACAGCATTGGCTATCAATGTCATGAGAGATAAATATTTGGAAAAAAAAAAAAAAAAGAAATCCGTGTAAAATAATGTATTTCAGTGCCATTACTAAATTATAAAGTGGGTCTAATGTCTGGCTCAGTGATATGGTCTTTACTTTGTACCCAAAATGTACCTAGTTTGAACATCCAGCACGCTGTGTGGCTTTGAGCAAGTCACATTGTCCTAGCTAAATTGTGGCACTGCACTGCGGCTTCTGCCTGGATTTTTCCAGTCTTCCCTTTGAATAGCCCCTAAAGACAAATTTCTCCTTTGGGATGAATAAATGGATTTTTCTTCATTTATTTTAATTTATTTTAAGGGTGTTATGTCTGATTCCACATGTTTGTGTTGTTGTTGGTCAGGGACCCCTTGTAAAGCGCTTTGAGCACATTTAGTGGATATTGCGCTATATAAAAGCTCAATCAATTGTAAATAAAAACACTTAAGTTGTAAAACAGATGCACATTCTGACAACTGGGATGCTAAACTCAACATGAAATGCAGGTTGAGGATAAAATAACAATTGTATTGTATGGATATTTAATGACTTTACAAAGATATTGAGGATCTCAATAGCTCCATTGGTAGTGCACTCTCCTCACACGCAATGGGACGGAGATCAATCCCGGGTGAAGTGGAGATTTTTTCAGTAATGATTGGGTTGCTGGGTCTGTTAAATCTGATGGAAAGTTCTTTGAGAATGGCTAGCATCCCATCAAAATGGTAGAAGCAATTGCTATTGTCCATTTCATGCTATAGAAACCGGGATAAAGCCTGGCTTCATTAGCCTAATGGCTCTGAAGGATTAAGGCCAGAGAGATGAAGGAACGCTCTGATTCCATTGATCTTATGTTTCCACTGAACTAAGATCTTTTCATGATTCTATCATCAGGTACATGTGAGTGAGACATGCAAGCGTATCTGTATCAGCAATAACAACAACATCAGGAACTGTTGTGGGGAAGGGATGGTGACTGTTGTGGTAGATCTACTTAATCAACATCAAAAGTTACCACTCAAGACTGTTGGTTTGTCGTCATCATCATCATCATCATCATCATCATCATCATCATCATCATCATCATCATCATCATCATCATCATCATCATCATCATCATCATCATCATCATCATCATCATCATCATCATCATCATCATCATCATCATCATCATCATCATCATCACCATCATCATCATCATCATCATAGTCATTGTTATTTGAATGATTGTGGTAATGAAGATCAATAGCTGGCTTTTTAAAAAATACTTTTGAATTCTCAGGCCAACGGTCTCAAGATATATTCCAGTTTCTGTAGTATAACTGATTAATTGATTAATTTATAATTTTATTTATTTATTTATATATTCATTCCTTCATTTATTCATCTATCTATTTACTTATTTAGGTATTTATTTATTTATTGTAGGAATGCGCTTTATAAGTAAATTTATATTTTTCTATTGATTTATTTATGTTTCATTTGTTCATAATTCATTTATATATTTGTATATTCTTTATATATTTATGTATTCATTCATTCATTTATTTATCTATTGACATCTCCTCTTATTTCCCTATCAGGTCATTTGATTCAAATGTTAGAGAGACTGGGAAGTTTGTCCATCACACTGCCAGAGTTAAAGAAACTTATATCTGTGATGAAGCCAGATGCTCAGGGCAGAGCTGTAAGTTTATTCGATTCGATCTCGCAAATATTATATATATATATATATATATATTTATGAGTGTTGGTGGGTGTTCGTAGGTACGAAAGTGCTCGATAATGATGGTTAGAGCTCATATAGAATACAAATTGTCACTCACATTTTTTGTGGCCGAGAGGTTCGTTTCTGTGTCTCTTTACACATCCTCAGTCGGCGTAATCCTTAATAATCTATTAGGATTATTAAGGATTACGCCGACTGAGGACGTGTAAAGAGACACAGAAACGAACGTCTCGGCCACAAAAAATGTGAGTGACAATTTGTATTATATATGAGCCAAGGTCAAAAGGTGCCCGCCTGATACCAGTGTTAAGAAAATTTGATTTTTACTTAATTATGGGCTTTTTTCATTGTGTTAATGCTTGTAATCAATTGATAATATGAAGAAGAGATAAAATGAGATAGCTCAACATACGCTGTTCAACAGAATATGAAATAAAAAACTTGAAAGTGAAATTTGAATGCTGTTTTGGCATGTGCTTAAAACGAGGTCAACGCATCACCTTTTTAGAAATCATGTAGAAATTAAATGTGATGTTTTAGCTCACGTGATTTAAATTTGACTGATAGTATAAAGTCAAAATTTATTTTTAAACGCAATTGCAGTATATTACATATCTGAATAAGTTTCATATAGAGTTCTTAAAAAGTTGGTGTTGCTTGTGACCTTTGGTGTCATCAAACACAGCACAATACTAAGACTCGACACGAAACTTTAAAGCTCATGTTTAATGTTTATAAAATGTTTTCTTATGAGAAAAAAAGCATAGATTTACTATCTGAACTCAAATCTTGGAGTAAATGTATTCCGTTTTACCGATATTGAGGTTTATTGGTTTTGGTGTCATTTGTCACAAGCAACACGACATGCGTGAACACGTGGAAGTTTGTTTCGTTAAATGGCGATTCGCAATTTTGATCCACCCTTCTTACCAGTCTTTGAAGTGCAGCACTTTCATTTGCCTTTCCAGCGTGGCTCCATGGAGAAAAGGTAAGTTGAACTTTGGTGTCATCGCTATTTTACATTGTCACAAGCAACACTTTATATTGGATATTACAAAGTGCCACCAAAAAATTATGTTTTCAGCTGTTATTCTATTTACAAATATGATATTATGACATCTCACATAAGACTGTGATTTTGACACAATTAATTGTTTCCTTGTAATTCTAATTTTTTATGTTTCAGGGTTGTATCAATCAAGAAAAAGACAAAACTCAAGCTTTTGACGAATCCAGATAAAAGAAGGGTTGTCAAGAAATTTGATTTGTTTTACTATTAACACACTAAATTACTACAAACTAGCAGATTTGAGCAGTAGGGCGGATGTTACCGTATGGTTACATGAATTCATTACCATGGCTGATATTTATCTAGTGTGTGTGTGACTTCTGGTACTTTTTGTGACCATTGGTGTCATTGCTTAAAATGTCACAGGTGACACTTAAGTTTGAAGTTTCTAATGTATTTCTTTTTTTCATGTTCTTCAAAGCTTGAAATGTCATTGAATTACATTTTAACAGGCTATATTACATGTGTTCAGTTGCTATTCTTGATTTATTGAGGCAAAATTGCGTTCTAGTGTCGATTTTGACCAAAGTAATAGCAACAATGGTATTACTAATTTCTAAGTATATTTCCAATTTAGAAGTATTTAGTTTCTTAAAATAATATTGAATTTCATTTTAGAGTAGGTTATTGTGCTTTTTTGACTGAAAATAATGATATATTATGGAAGACAGTGTGATTTGGTGTTGCTTGTGACATAAGTAATGGTGTCACCGGTCTTATGTCACAAGTCACATTCAGATGCTCTAATTTCCATGTATATTTTTATTTTTGAAGTCTTTGGTTTCTAAAATATTATTAAATTCCATATTTAACTGTGCTTATTACACTGGTTTGACTGAAATTAATGATATATTGTCGAAATTGCAATTTGGTATTGCTTGTGACATAAGTAATGGTGTCATCGGTCTAATGTCACAAGTGACACAATATCGCTAAAAAAGATATGCTTTGGTCACATTATTTCCCAACATTTTATTCCAAAAGTTTCTGAACATTGCTGGTAATAAGCATATGCAATATTGTTGTTGTTGTTAATGTACAAACATTTTTATGAAAAAATATATTTGCATTCTATGTTGCTTGTGACCGATGACACCAAAAAGCAACATTTTCTCCAATAGTTGGTAATATTATTATACTATGATTGTTGTTGATTGTGTCTTTTTGTCTAAAACTTACTAAATAAAGTTTGATACTCAACAAAAATCATTTGGTTATTGAGTTTTTGTCTCATTTTGGTGTCACCGGTCACAGGTGACACCAGCAACCTATAGGTATTGTTGACGATATTATGCTGCGTTAGACCTTAAAGTTATCTAAAGGGCCTTTGATTCATGAAGTACAGGGTTTTTGCTACACAAATAGCAACATGAATGGACTATTATGTCACTTTTATTTTGAGAAAAAAAATTGGCACCTTTTGACCTTGGCTCATATATATATATATATATTATATATAAAATATATATATATATATATATATATATATATATATATATATATATATATATATATATCTCACTCCTCACTCCTCTCTTCCTCTGTCTCTCTCTCTCTCTCTCTCTCTCTCTCTCTCTCTCTCTCTCTCTCTCTCTCTCTCTCTCTCTCTCTCTCTCTCTCTCTCTCTCTCTCGTGTGATTACTTCCATCATTGTTGTGGACTTTGACAGATGTTAGTACAAGAATGGACATCTCAAAGTGACTTGCTGGAAATTGGATATTTTGTTCCATATGCCCTGCTGTAAAAGTTGAATGCATCATTGTAAAACTGATTGAGCAGGATAAAAAATCTGTGGCATTGGGCAAAGTAAATGTTAATATATATTTCTGTATATTCTATCAAGGAATGATTCGATGATATTTTATGTATTTAGTTTTACAAGTTTTACGGTCATTGAGATATGAAAACAATATTTAACCCTTTCCTGACCAACTATAGAAAAATCGTCACATTCGTTACGATACAACCAACATTATTCTCATTCAAATTTCTCTTGTATATCGTAAAATTTAAAGAATGTGAACAGTGTGTTGTAGAGCATGTTTTGCTATAGAAATTATTTATCGCAAGAACTTTGCTATTGTGTTTAAGTGATAAAAAATATATTTTTGTGTTAGTTGGGTGTGAAGTTTTGGGGAAAATCCTGAAAATGGCTGGTAAGGAGAGAGTTAAGAATGGATAATGCATGTTTATTGTGAAGATAATCAAAAGAATTATTCAAAATGTTTTATCATATTATCACTGATTTCTGCTTCTCTCTCCCTTAGTGTCCGTTTACAACAAGATTAATGCGTGCAATTTCTACCATGGCAAGAAGAGATGGGAGTTATGGCCCTTTGAATTACTTTGACATTCAAGAACTTGAACATGTAAGTTGAACATAATTTAACCCATTGACGTTAAGATTTTTTTTTCATTTGTTTTCATGATATGATTATATTCATTTTTTTTTTTTTTGTTGTTGATGTTGTTGTTCTTTTTTTTTGATGATGTTCGGCGATGTGGTCTTGTGGTATGACACTTGCTTTCGGATCGGAAGGTCCTGGGTTCAAGCCTCGCTCAGAGCATAGTTGAGTCCTTGGAAAAGGCTCTTTACTCACATTCTCTCACTGTACTCAGGTGTAGAATGAGTACCTGACCGTTAACAGCATTGACTCTGTTATAGAAAATGGTAAAATTGTCTGATAGGCATCATGTCTCATTCTACATGTTACGAGTTGCTGTTGGTCCGGGCCTATGTAAAGCGCTTTGAGCACGTTTAGTCGATATTGCGCTTGGTTTTTACTGGCGCTGATATGACCTAAATGTGTCGCAAGCGCTGTGAAACCCTTAAAAATAAACAAACATTTATTGCAATGCTTACCATTGTCAAGTATTCAAGTATTTATTTCCATCCATCCATCTCTGTAGAGTATTGCTATGCCTACCAGTGTAAAGCATTCAATTATGTTTTTCCATCCATCCATCCATGCATCCATCCATCCACCTATCCATCCGTCCATCCACCTATCCATCCATCCATCCATCCATCCATCCATCTGCCTATCCATCCATCCATCCATCCATCTATCCATGCAGAGCATCGCCATGCCTACCATACGGAAATGGCCAGGGTCAGGGTTTAGTTTCTTTGCCTGGGTCAGACTGGAAGTGGAATCGGAACACACCCACTATGAGCACATGGGACCTGGTCTTCAGTACAGACGTTTGTTGTACAGGTTAGTTGTTTTAGTCAAAAAATATTTGAACATTATCATCATCCTCGTCACTGTCATAATTATCATCGATGTCATCATTATCGCCATTGTCATCATCATCATCATCATTGTCATCGTTGTTGTCATTGAAGTTATCAAAATAATGAGAGTTATTAGATTTAAGTCGCTTGCAGGTTAATAATTATAAGTTCATTCTTTTCAATTGGGGAATGCAAGATAGAAAAAAAGAAAGATTCTCAATGAATAAGTCTTGATTATAATAATCAAATTCTATTACTCTTACTTGAATTTCAATTTTCATCATCAGATATACTTCCTCACATGTTAGATTAATGCTGTAACGAAAAGTAATTTCTTACAGCTGTCAGGCCCTCTGAGACAGAGTCTTCTTTTGTTTTGTTTTTATATCATTATACTGACAGTAACAAATGCAGGCTACCCCTTAGATAGGACCCTAGCAGATCTACCAATCCTCCTGATTTGATCAGGATATTCTGAAGTTGCAAAATCCCAGGTTTGAGAGTTTTTGCCTAGATGCTGGTCATTTCCATCGATCAATACTTAAAGGACGGGTTTTCTGGCCAAATTTTTAAATACGAGCATGGCTCAGCAGTACAGTCTTTGCTTTGTACCCGAAAGGTACCGAGTCCGATCACCTGCCTCTGCACTGTGTGGCCTTGAGCAAGTCACCTCGCCCTAGCTCACTTTGCGGTGCTGCTGTGCAGCTGATGCCTGGGTTATTCCAGTCTTCCCTTGGAATAGACACTAAAGAAAAATTTCCCCATCGGGACGAATAAAGGGAATTTTTTTTTGATATATTTTTTTTTTCCAGAGTACAGCAGTTAACGGGTTAATGCATTAATGCATTCCTTATCATTTTTGTTTATTGTTTTTGCTAGTATTTGCAGCAGTTAACGGGTTAATGCATTAATGCATTCCTTATCATTTTTGTTTATTGTTTTTGCTAGTATTTGCAGCAGTAGTGGTAATGGCTTTGAGGCCTTCATCACTCCATCGTATCAGCTGACTGTTGCCTCCATGAACAAGAAAGAATACAACAGTGCCACTGCTACTGGTGTCACATTGAGAGATGGACTATGGGTTCGTACAGTAGTTCTTGTTTTCAGATTTAACTTTAGTTCTGAGTTTTAACTCTTGTTTAGTCAACTAGCATTACCTTTTTTTTTTTTTAAATTGAGTTTTTATATTAGGCATTATCCACTAAAATGTGCTCAAAGTTCCTCACAAAGGGTGCAAGCCGACAGAAACTCTCAATTTGTGACCCCATGTTAGGTGCTCTTACAATTTTTTTCTTTTTTTGACTTGCAACTCTGTGTATTGTGTGATGTTTTATAGAAAATCTGGAAAATGCTTGGTAAGGAGAGAGTTTAAAGATATTCTGTAACAAAGTTGAAGAGACAACGTCCCTCCATGTCAGATCTAGCAGACAGAGCCACCCTATCACAGCTGTGACTTTGTGTATTTGTCACGTGACATTTGCCCTCAGACTTGTAGGTCCATGGTTCAAGTTTGTCTATAAGTGATATGAAGTTGAGTCCTTGAAAAAGGTTCTTTGCTCATGTTTTCTCACTATACTTCAAGTGTAAAATAAATACCTGCCGGTATCGGCCACTAACAGCATTATCTCTGCAAAAGAAAAAAAAAATTGTAAAAGTACATTACAGGCATCATATCTCATCCTTCATGATAAATGTTACTTATGGCTTGGGATCCCCTGTAGAGCACTTTGAGCACATTAAACGGATATTTTGCTGGATGAAAACTCAAGTTTTCACAGCTTAATCAAAAGAGGAGGTAAAAAAATACAAAACAAACAACTCTCAAGAGATTTGAGCCCAGGCAATTTGTGGTTGATCTGAGTGCTGTGCCAATGTCACTCATCAGAAGAAATAATTAATGTTAGGTGCTTAGACCATTTACAAACGTCAGTAAATAAGGGGTATTTAGGTACAATATTTATCAGTGCTGGTGATTTTCCTCGGATCCGCGGAAATTTGCGATTTTGGTGTCAGAGGGGGAATAGCCTTTCCCCTGCTATACCTATAATACCTCACCTGTAAAGGGTTATGTTAGAGTCAATTTCTTCTTTCTAAAAAATGACATTTCCACCAATCAAATGTACTGTCAGGGAGACTAGATGTGTGGTGGGACAAATAGGCACAGTTCCCACTCTCTACAAGTCAGCCAGAATATCAATGAGAGTTTATCATGCAGGTGGTTGGATGGGAGCATCACCCTTGAATCATATACCTATGATGTTCGCATGGGTGTACGATCAGATAGTGATGTCGTTTCCTCTTCTCTTTACTAGCCTATCCTGCTTCTTTGGTTTGTGATTGTATTTTTGACAGGGGATATTTTTTTTTCTGTAAATCTTCTGCCTGTTTGTTCTTGGTTATTTATAATTTAGCTTATGATATCTTTAGGTTATGATTTTGATTTACATTTGTACTATTTTTGTTAGATTGCTTGTTTTTTTGTTTCAGCGGTCTCTCATATAACCTCAATTGTGTTGGAAGAGACCTAAAGCAACAAACAAAACAAACAAAAAAAGAGTTTATCATCTTAATTGCTCTAAAAGGTTAATGTAGTAAAAATGGGCCTTAATGGCAGTCGTTCAAAATGTCTGGGTGACCATGACATAATAACAGATTGAAGCGAAGGTCACATATTTATTTGATGGTAATTATGAAGATGATGTTGTTTTGTTTTGTTTTGGAACAAGTTTGTATGAAACGGTGCCAGACAAAGCAAGAAAGATAACTACAAGAAAAAAAAAACACCCCAAACAATCAGTCTTCCTCGACTGGGGATCGAACCTCAGACTTCCTGATATTTTGTTTTTTGAAATTCTTTCCCAGCATTCCATTGCCGTGGTTCACCTGTGTGGCCGTCGATTTACACAAAGCCCTGGTCACCTCTATGTCTTTATTGATGGCAACCAACTCATCAATCTACCTCTCAAGTTTCCAAGTGTCTCTGAGGTAAGGAGATCCCCCCCCCCCCTAAACCCCCTGCCCCCCCCCCATCTTCTGGACAGTATGGTACATATGGCATCAGTGGCTGACAAGAACGATGTCTCATTTTGTCACAAAGTCAAGCAATATTGATTGTTGTCATTGTCAAAAACAAACAGCTTGAATGACTAGATTGAATCTCTTTCAAATAATAAATTTCTTCTGTTGACTATCAGGCTATGTCCGCACATTACATTTCTCACCAAAAGAGCTGTATTGCAATCTGACCTAGATTGAAGCTCATGCAATATTGCTGTTACTATTTTCAAATAACTATTTCTGTTTTCATGGTAACAAATCTGGATTGTAAATAGGGATGAGAGTGAAAGAAGATAAAACGGTGAGTAGAGGGAAACCTTACCATACAATTCACCATTTTTTCACCAACACACCCCCCCCCCCCCCCTTTCCCCTGCTTTACCTAAAATACTTCACCTGTAAAGAGTTATGTTAGAGTCAAATAGTAAAATTCACAATGTCATTACTTCTCTTCCAACTCAAATAAAACTGACAGAAAAGCCTTCATAAAAAGGGATCTTTCATGGAAGAGAGCTGAGGAAGAAGCTCAAGAGAGACGACTGGCAGCTCATAGCAACCCGATATACAAGGAGGCATTGTGATGGACTTATGTCTAACATAAAGTCTTCCTGGGTTAATATGTTGATTCAATTTTTTGCTTTTTCAGCCATTCACCAAATGTCAGATAGGATCACCTGATATCAGCAATGGGAAAAGGAATTCTCCTGAAGCATCTTCTGTCAACAACTCTAACACAGAAACCAAAAGAGCATCCTCCACTTTCAAGTATCTCTTCAGTTTTGCTGTAAGTCAAAGATTTATTTTACAACAATAGAAAAACAGTGTTTGCTCATAACAGTACTTTTAATTAGATTGAGAACAAAAATGTGTAGCACTCATTAGATACATCCCCTTGGTAGCATGCTGATTTATTGAGTACTTTCTTCCAGTTCTGAAGTATACCCAGCTACCCACATCACGGTGGGATTCAGTTAGAGATTGTCTAAAATTCTTTTGGTGATTTGATGTGTCTCTTTGTTTGTTCATCCATTGATGTATCGATTTGGAAACGGACCACTGCATGTAACTTACTGCACGGTTCACACCTCAGCAGGACATCAGTTGACAAACTGCGAAAAATGTTGGATTGGATTAGGTCTTTTCTGGTTTTTGTTTATTGGCAAAGAATGTCTGTTTTTATGGAACTGCAGTCAGATTTCTTCTTTTCTCTTTTTAAAAAAAATGAAACATCTCTTATTTTCAATAATTTTAAGTTTAAAACCTTTGTTTTTATCAAATTTCCACTAAATAGATGAAAACAAATATTATTTGAACACTACTTTTTCATAGGTGTGAGTTCCCACTATTTAGAAGTTCAAGGTTAAAATAGAGATAAGAAAGGTTCCTTTTGACTTGTGAATCAAACGGTAAGAAATCCAGCTCACATGTCTCTAGGGAATTCACAGATTGTATTTTTCAAAATCTAATTCCCCAAATATTTATTCAAATCTGGAAAAGTGTGTATCTCCATCTATTCACCAGTGCCTGCTCCCTAAATAATTTGTCACTAAAGGATGATATCTTGAATTTCCTCTGATGTTCACCAAAATACTGGTTTTCTATTTCCGCTTAAATAAATAACAACGTGAAATTGAATGTTAACAATACCACTACCATATTATCTCATTTGTCTGTAGTGTTTCATTCATCCTGTTTTGTTGATAAAGGGGAAACCCAAAACATCCATATTATCTGTTTTCGTATATATTAAATTGAATTTCACATTGTAATTTATTTCTTCAAGCTTCGAGCAGCAACACTGACATATTTTCACTTATAATTTTTTGGCCTTTTTGTAGCTTATTTAACTTACCACTCATTTTTTTTTTTTAATTCTCTTTGAAAAAATATAAATTATAAAGGATTAAGATCTATAAATAATTCCATCCATAACTTTTTTTTTTCACCCAAACAGACACGTCACCCTGCTTCCACCCCAGATGGTGTTCAGACAATTGCTACAGGCCTGCAGGAGGAGACCTGGGGTCCTGCTATTTGTCTGTATGGCCAAATGGAAAACATCTGTCTATTTCACGAGGCTTTACAGGCAGAGCAAGTCAGGGCTCTAAACACAATTGGTAAGAAACACTTATAAAGATAAAGTAAGATTTAATTAGAGTTCTTGATATAGCGCAATATCTGCTCGAGAGTCTCAAAGCGCTTTACAAGGGGTCCCAGGCCAACAGCAAATTAACATTTTGGACGACATGACACCTGTTAGGCGATATTACATTTTTTTTTCAGACAGAACCATGCTGTTAACGGCCTGGTTCTCATTTTACACCTGAGTATAGTGAGAGAATGTGAATGAAGAGTCTTTTCCAAGGACTCAACTATGCACTGAACGAGGCTAGAACCCAGGACCTTCCAATCCGGAGACTAGTGTCATACCATAAGACCACATAGCCGCACATATTTATCTTATCACACTCAAAATAGCTTGATCTTGTTGTTGGCTCTGTTTAACTCTGACATTAAAGCTGGATGTAGACTTGATTTCACAACCTCACACCATTCATCACAGTCTCTAGCCTTTTCTAGAAGACTATTAAAGTCCAGGCCTGTCCACTGTCTAAAGTATGTCCACCGTCGCATATTTATCTTATCACACTCAAAATAACTTGATCTTGTCGGCTCCGTATCACTCTGACATTAAATCTGTCTAAAACTCTTTGTTGATGATTGCCTCTGTTTACATTGTTTTTCATGTAATCATCTATCCAGGACCCTATTCCTTGTTCCACTGCTCAGACAATCAAGCCATCACAGATTTACCCTCTAAACTTCTGGTTCGCTACAGTGCAAAGGTCAGTTTGGTCATAGAATTATCAAAGTGAGAAATGAGGGAGTGGGCGCTGTCGAGGAAGACTCATTTTGGGGATGTTTTTATTTTTTTCATGAATTTTTCTTTCTTGCTTTGCCTGGCACTGTTTTATAAACACTTTTTCATATCTTTATAATAGATTTATGATCAAAGAGAAGGCCAACATGCCTACCATTGCCTGATTAGCTAAACATCAGTTGTTTTTTTTTTTTTGTACTTTATGTAACCATGTGGCAGGGTGGAGCTACAAGACCAATTCCCTTTGGTTGAAAAGCCAAATGCAGACCTGCCTAGTACTATAAAAAATTCGTAGAAAAACGAATTTTTGGCTCCAGCTACAGAGCTGAAAAGGTCTCTTTGACTCAATAGATATTTTTGAGAAGGAAAGTCTTAGAAGAGTTTTAGAACCACCTGTATTATTTCAGGACTTTGGAGCACTTTTGGTCTGTGCTGAGAGCAAATTATTTATTTTTAACGCCATTTATAGTGACCCCCCCCCCCCCCCCCCCCCCCCTTGGAAACTACGAATTTTTTAATTTTTAAGTAAGCAGCGCTGCAAATGGTAAAAAAAAAAAAATTAAAGTAAGGCTGATAAAGGATAATTTTTTAACGTTTTTAACATTAAAAAGGCAACTGGATGAGTATTTTAAATTCAATTTGTAAAACCATTCTCTTAACGATTTTGGTCATAGACACACATAGAATAATTTTAATTGCCAAAGTCTGTGACAACATAATCTGGAGGTCTCTAAGACAAACATTGGAGAAGAAGCCACAAACCTCCCATGCCCTTGGTGGACATCTTGTATTCAAATGTTGATTTGATTTTGTTTGATAAGTTTTGGGATTACTGGTGGATATGTTGATAAATAAAGCTCTGTGTGTGTGTGCATATGTGTGCGTATGTGTGTGTGTGTGTGTTTGTGTGTGTGAGTGAGTGAGTAAAATCAGACTTCTAGCATTAATCCTTCATACTCACGGAAATTACTTTTTGTCTTATCCTTATTTACTATTGATAAACCTATTGCATAATAAAAATATAAATAAGGAGAGACAGAAAGAAAGACAAGAGGAAAGAATAAGAGTTGAGGATGAAGAGGAGGCTTGCGTCCCTCTCTCAAGGTGGAGTTGTCGTATCAGTAAGGTTGTGGGTTCGAGCACCAACCCAGTGAAATTTGTATTCTCTATTGTCTTCTGGCACTTTTCTTCTCACTTCATTTTCTGTTATTATCAACATAAATGCCTGTTCCACTCACTTTTCTCGTTGTGTTTTACATTCTTTCACAATTTTCGCATATTTTATATTTTCTTTTTCTTTAAAAAATATTTTTTCTTAGTTTTTTTAAAGATATGGTTTTGTTTTGTATTTTTTTAAAGATTTCAAACTCTGCCCTAACACATCCTTGGTACTTTATTTATTTTTCATTGAAGAGTATTAACCAACGTGCTATTATTTACAGGTTTGATAATCCAAATGGTTGTGGGCTCATGGCTGTAATGGAAATTATCTCAAATCAACTTGAAATATTGTCCATTTCAACAATGTTAAATCAGGCCCATAATTGCATTCGGTTATCAGACCTGCAAAAATGTGCATGTCAGTATTAATCAATTATGATTTAAAGCATTGGCAATATAGTTTAGGATGTCCATCTATTCACCTTAATAATATGAAATGCATAATAAATCATTCTTGTCCTTGAACATTTTTTTACAGGCATGTAAAGGTCAAATGGTTGCTGACCTTTCACCCCGACAGAATCATGGTGTGTTCCTTGGTGTCTATTGCACTCACTGGGATATTAAGGTGGGTAGAATTTAATTCTTGATGTTTGGTAGCTGACTTCATTGAAAATTGTCTACGCACAATAAAGTTTTTCATCGGAAAGTTGGACTTAGTGTTTCATTCATCCTGTTTTGTTGATAAAGACGAAACCCAAAATGTCCACTGTATTTGTCTTTGTTTAGTAAATTGGAGCTTATATTTCAATATGTATCGTTATTTTTCCTTCCAGCTTCAAGCAGCAACATTTTCATTAAGATACATTGTGTATTTTTAAAATCGTATTTCATTCATTTTTAACATGTCTGTTCACACAGGACGTTATACACTGCCTTGGAGGTATTCAAGTCCTTTTCCCCCTACTGGAACATTTAGACCAATCCATGTCACTATTGCATGAGGCATTGGATAGTCCAAGTTCTTCTGAATCAGGGGAAGTAAAGGATCTGGATTTAGATGACTGGGTTGTAGCTGAGGATCCATGTTATGCAGGTTGGTGGACAGGATTTTTACATGACATCAACTTAGTTTTAGGGTCAAGTCTGTGTAAATTTTCGATTGAAAAAAAAATTACAAGACTTTTTCCCAGTTTTGAATGGGTTTGTTTGTGGATGTAAACCTGTTTTGTTTTAGTTTTTTAATTTTAGTGAAAATAATCTGATGCAGACGTGGGTTGAGAAAATCATGTTCTCTATTTTTTTTTTCAGAGCTTGCTTTTTTTGAGGTCACCGCCATAGAAAAAGACTTTATTGTTTGGAATGCCATACCAGCTATCATTTACACTCCAGATGTTAAACACTTTCCACCCCCTCCCCTAATTTCTCATTATTTACGAGCTTAATTTCCTGGTTTGTTATCTCTGTAAGATGGATGGAGATGATTGGTTTTATAATTTTCCTTTGATGTTAAGATCTGATGACCTCCAAAGAGCATTCAACTCATATCAAACTATGTTAGAAAGCGCACTTAAAAGAGATAAATATTTTAAAAAGAAAGAAAAAATATGACGAGAAATCTAACACAAAAACTAAGATAGGATAAAGTGCTCTAAAAAACAGATAGGAAAGGATCTGAAAATTGTTTTCTTCAAAATGACAGGCTTTTAATATTATGCGTGTGATTGGTAATGACTTCCTTTTGTGATTGTTTCTAGATCTGAAACTGGAGCACAATCAACTGGCAGCGTTCATCACCATGTTGCGTTACATGTTAAAGGACAAG
>NC_088372.1:23143106-23148106 GCF_034508935.2 Berghia stephanieae | reverse complement strand
GTTACTGGTCACCTGGGACCCCTTGTAAAGTGCTTTGAGCGTGTAAGTGGATTTGGGCTAAATGCTCATTTCATTAATTGTTTAATGACCTTAATGATCTCAAGCAGGAGTAAACTGCTAAAACTAAATTTTTTAAAATTGTTTGTTGTGTCTCAACTTCTTCCACTCATTTTCTTCATGTTTTCAGTGCTTGGAGGCCATTGACATGCTGATATCACTCCTGTCTACCGGAAGTCGCAAACAAGATCAGTTGGTCTTACTGTTGTATGAACCAGAACAGGCTGAGTTACTGTACAAGCTCCTTACCTACCCCAACCAGCCTATCATTCTCTATGAGAAAGTTGTCAAGGTATATATATATATGTTATATTATAGTAAAGATGTCACTGTCATTATAGTGACCAAAGGAGGTTAGTATAAAATGCGTATTGGTGGGCTCTTGAATATTATACAGTGCAAAGCGGATATATTGACAACATTTATCTCGATATGACATCAAACTCTCGTTTAAGTTTTTGCTATACAACATTAGTAATTAAAGATCTTGTATATCGACATAAATTTTATAAGAAGACGGATATATCAACATTGTGATCCCTTGAGATTGTCAATAATTGGTCTTTTAAAAAAAGACTAAAAAAATTATTTTTTTTAATCCAAAAGAACAAGACTTTAAATTTATAATTTGCCAACAATCTCCTGCAGTGAATTAAAATACAATAAATAGCCAATGAAAATGCCCATATCCTTCCATGAGATAAAACACAAAGACATTCCGTGAATCATGAGGTCAGTGTTGAAGTCGAGTCCTGAACGACGCAACGTTTCTCAGTACCAATACCGGTACTCAGAATTCCCAACATTACTTTGCTTTCATAAATGGGCCATTGGGATCCTCTCCCCATCATCTTTTCTCAATGTCCAGCACAATCACTAACAACGTGCTGTGTTTGCAAGCTGCCTGGACAAACCCATGGTCTTGGTCTAGAACCAAGAGACTGATTGTTGGTAAATGAGATTGATAATTCTTATTCCTTCTATTCCTCTTATATGCAGTACTGGTGCTCAGTTTCTCAGGTCCAAAGTAATTATCAGCAAGATCAGTACGACTTTTGCCGAAATTCAGTCTATATACTGGTCGACACTTGTAAGATCTGAGTCGACGCCATTATTGCCGATGTGAGGAGAACGCCCAATGTGGAGTTAGAAACAGAGACTGCATTATCCGTAACAGTTTCCGACCAGCAGATAAAATGAGATATCATAAATTTCAAAACCAGCCTTTTAAAGATCCACCAAATCATCCAGATTGACTTCCCTTGTTGTTATCTTCCATTTTCCATTTGTTTCCCTTTCAGTTTTCGGAGTGACTGATATATCGACATGACTCTTATATTGACATTTTACCCCAGTCTCGATTATGTCGATATATCCATCTTGGACTGTACTTTTGATAACATAATGATGTTAATATTGATTATAATAATGATGATAATAATAGTAATAATAATGATAATAATAATAATAATAATAATAATAATAATAAATAATAATAATAATAATAATAATAATAATAATAATAATAATAATAATAATAATAATAATAAATGTAATAATAATAATAATAATAATAATAATAATAATAATAATAGTAATAATAATAATAATAATAATAAATAATAATTATGATAATAGAATAATAATCATAATAATAATGGTTATGTGGTCTAGTGGTATGACACTCGCTTTCGGATCGGAAGGTCCTGGGTTCGAGCCTCGCTCGGCGCATAGTTGAGTCCTTGGAAAAGACTCTTTACGCACATTCTCTCACCGTACTCAGGTGTAAAATGAGTACCTGGTCGTTAACAGCGTTGCCTTTGTCTGAAAAAATATGTAATATCGCCTAACTGTCTTCACTCCTAATTTAAATGTGCTGTTACCGGGACCCCTTGTAAAG
This sequence comes from Berghia stephanieae, assembly GCF_034508935.2. Lineage (NCBI taxonomy): Eukaryota > Metazoa > Mollusca > Gastropoda > Nudibranchia > Aeolidiidae > Berghia > Berghia stephanieae. The sequence continues at coordinate 23,146,149 of NC_088372.1, read as the reverse complement.
CTTTGAGCGGAAGTGATGAGCTTAATGATTCTATTGTCTAATATAATTTCAGCAGTAACTGCTAAATATTTTTTAAATTGAAATTGGTCTAAATTCTATATTATTCTTATGTTTTATGTATGAGACCAACTAAATACACCTTTCACTCTTTCCTTCTACTGAATCGAGAGGGTTATGAAAAGCAAGTCAAGCAGTCCAGATTGGTATATGCCGCCTTGTCAACCGATGACTTCTTAGATATCGTACAGCTCCTATGATACAACGATTCCATTACAGGTTTCTTTTGTCGGTTTTATATATATTATTTATACATTATGTAAGATGTCACTGTCAAAAGTACAATGTTGGGTAATAAAAGCGTCAAAAGGGATTTAAAGTGTGTACTGTGCAATGGGTATATGACAACATTCCTTCGATTGGAAGGTACCTCGTTTACCTTCTGGGCAGCACATAGTATTAAGATCTTGGAATAAGGTTCTTTACTCACATTGTCTCATTTTTACTAATATTATTTAGGTGATCTTGAGTTGTATAAATAGCGTCTTGTAAATGAAAAAAATTATTTTCTTTAACAAGAAAACTACTTTAAATTTTAATTGCCAACAGCTAGGCCCCTGTAAACCTTGAGCATGTTTATGATTTGCATATATAAAAAATACCAAGTTGTTTTGTTGTCTTTTTTCTTAAGTACAAAGACAAGAAATGTGAAATTTTATCATTTTTTTTGTTACTGAACGAGTAATCTTTCCTCAATAACAAAACAAGAATGACCACACCATATTTTTTACCTTAAATTGCCATTTGATCATCCACACACTTTTCTAATGTCAGCCATTTGAAGCATGTTCCATGTTTTCAAGTTTCAAGCTTACTATTTGGCTTCGCCAAAACTACATATTGTAGAAATACATACAATAAATAATTAAATTAAACCTATAAAACAAGATGGACTTCTTTATTTAGTACAAAAAAATTACACATATTTGTTTTGATCCACAAAGGAAATTCAGTTTAATTTCTGTACTGCACTTTAAGATATTGCATCCTTATTGCGTTGTTTAGGTGATGCCCATGATGGTAGTTTTTTTAATCATTATTTAATATTTTGTTTGTGGGTTTTTTTATTGGGGGGGGGATATGTTTTAAAAAAAAAACACCTTCTAATTTGATTAATCAATTCATTCGAACTTCCTTTGTTACTTCTTACATGTTTCCTTAAAGTTTGAGAGTGACTATTTTAATCATCACTTTTTAAAAAATTTGACCAGGTTCATAAAAAGTATTAATCATTATAAGAATTATTTGAACAAATAATATCAGAACTCTATGATCTGGAACTATTCAGTGGTGAGAAAAAAAAATTAATATTAATATATTATTAATTAATTTAATTAATATGATACTTTATCCAGAATAATGAACAATAAAACTGAATTGGAATAATTTGACAAACAAAAATCAGTAACATAGTAGTATGGCATCCTGAATCTTATCAATAATGGTGCTTTATTATTATATTATTATTATTATTATTATTTTTATTTATTATTATTATTATTATTATTATTATTATTATTATTTATTATTATTATTATTATTATTATGACAACAAAAATGATGATATTTCATTATATCTATGATTTGATAAGTAACACCAATACTAAATACACCTTTCAGCTTCTCTTCCTTCTACTGAAATCGGAGAGGGTTTATGAAAAGAGCAAGTCACGTCTGCGTCTGTCAGACATTGGATATGCCGGCCTTGTCAACCTGATGACTTCTTATGACATCTCAGCTCCTATGATTAAACGATTCATTGAACAGGTTTCTTTTGTCGGTAAGACTTCATATGAACTTATTTACCAACATATGTGATCTTATGTGTCAAAACGGTATTTTGTTTGGGCTAACTAAAAGCTGTCAAAAAAGGGATTTAAAGTGTGGCTATGTGGTCTTGTGGTAAGACACTTGCCTTTGGATTGGAAGGTCCAGGGTTTGAGTCCCACTCTGGGCAGCACATAGTTGAGTCCTTGGAAAAGGTTCTTTACTCACATTGTCTCATTTTTACTAATTTATTTCAGGTGTAAATTGAGTACCTGGCTGTTAAAACAGCGTGGTCTCTGTTGAAAAAATCGTAAGATTGCCTAACAGGCATCATATCTCATCCTACATGTTAAGTGCTCCTACTAGCTAGGGACCCCCTGTAAAGCGCTTTGAGCATGTTTAGTGGATATTGCACTATATAAAAAACTCAAGTTGTTTTTTTGTTTGTTTTTTTTTCTTAAGTTACAAAGACAAGAAATGTGAAATTTTTTATTTTTTTTGTTACATGAAGAAATATTCATTCTCCTCAATAAAGAAAACAAACCTGACACACATGCCATATTTTTTTACCTTGAATTCAATTTGTAACATCTGAACCAGCCTGACATAACGCCATTTTGAGGCAGTGGTTCACAAGTTTTTCCAAGTTTCAAGTTTATTTATTTAGCCTTTCGCCAAAACTTTACAATATTGATAGCAACATACATACAAGAAAATAAATGGTAAATTAAACCAATAAAACAAGATGGTACTTCCTTTAATAGTAGTAATAAAAAAATATACACATTTATTTGTTTTGATCCACAAAGGAAATCTATTTTGAGATTTCTTACTCATCATCTAAATTTGCTCTTAAGTTTGTGTTTGTTTATTTGTGTGTTGATGATGGTAGTTCTTTTTTATCTTTATTTAATATGTTTGTTTTGTTTGGGGTTTTTTTTTTGGGGGGGGGGTTGTTTTAAAAAAAAGAAATTTACTCAATTTGTATTAATTCATTCATTTCGACAATTCTTCTCATGTCTTACTGAACTAGACATTTAATTAAAGTTGAAGATTGACTCATTCTTAATCATCAGCTTTTTAAAAAATTGACAGGGTTAAAAAAAAAAGTAATTGAAAATAATAATAAAACTTTATTTGAATGCAAAAAAATATCAGGAACTCTTTGATCTGGAACCTATTCACTGTCGGTGAGAAAAACAAATTAATTCATTAATTG
>NC_088372.1:23130606-23135606 GCF_034508935.2 Berghia stephanieae | reverse complement strand
GACAATAGTTGACAGTGTTTTTCTTATGGTATTCAGTAATGTTATTGGGCGCAGGTTGTTTACGGGTCCTTTCGTTTTTCCTGGTTTTTGTATTGTAATTAGGACACCGCTGTTTATGTCCCAGTCTTTGTGTGTTGAGAATGTTTTGTTCATTATGTTTGCAATGCTCAGATCCAGGGAGAGGGTACCGCATTTCAGCAATTCAGCGGGAATTTCATCTTCGCCTGGGGATCTGTTATTGTTTAGGCACTTTATGCTATTTCTAACTTCAGTTGTTGTGATGCGGTTGTTTAGGTCTCTAGGGTTTCCTGAGAAGGGCGATATTTGTGAGACTTGTTTGTGAAATTTCTGCTGGAAGTGGTCAGTTACAATGTCAAGGATATCGTTGGGATTTGTTGTCTGTTTGCCAAATTTATCCTGTAGTTTTGGGTTCTCGAATGGTTTTCGGTTCAGAGATTTCGTCGCTTTGAACATAGACGATGCGTTATTTTTGGACTTTTCTATGTCTTCCACTTTTTTGTCTAATTCCTCGTTTCTGTGTTTTATTGTAAGTGATCGAATTGAATGCAGTATTTTGTTTCGTTCCGTTTTCAGGTTTATTATTTCTTCCGAGCCTTTCGTGTTTTGTATCCTGATCCTAAGTTCTTTTTGTTGCCGCGATAGATCGTTAATAGCGATGTTAGGCGTTCGATTTGGTTTGTTCTTAGTTGTATTAATAGACAGCGGTGTCCTAATTACAATACAAAAACCAGGAAAAACGAAAGGACCCGTAAACAACCTGCGCCCAATAACATTACTGAATACCATAAGAAAAACACTGTCAACTGTTGTCCTCAACAGAATTAGACCGAAAATAGAAAATTATCTATCACATAGCCAAAGCGGGTTTCGCCAAGACCGAAGCACATCGGACGTTGTATGGACACATAAATGGTTGGCAGCAAAGGCACTCAAAGAAAACATATCCATAACAATAACCGGAATCGATATGTCCGCAGCCTTTGATACGATCGACAGAGGAAAACTTTTGGAGATATTAACAGAAATAGTAGACGAAGACGAGCTCCGAATAATCCGATTTCTCCTCAGCAACACAAAGATACAACCAAGGATATACAGGGCCACAAAACAGACGCAGTTCGAAAGTAACATCGGGACCCCCCAAGGAGATTGTCTGAGCCCGATTCTGTTCACAATATACTTAGAACACGCTCTCAAAGAAGTTCGAAAAGTCATTCCAAAACCAACGACTCATATTGAGAACGCAATCCCTAGAGAAATCGCCTATGCAGATGATGTCGATTTTATTGGATCAACACCAGCAAATATAGACATCATACAAAATACCCTCATGAAATATAACCTCCAAGTCAATGCCAATAAAACCGAATTTACAACAATATCGAGGAACAAAGAGGAATGGAAAAGAACAAAGAAAGTCGGCTCACTAATTGGAGACACCGAGGATGTACAAAGAAGAAAACAGCTATCAAACGCCGCACTCAGTAAACTCACCAATGTATGGATTAGAGGTGACAAAATAAAGAGAAAAACCAAACTGAAACTGTACCATGCTCTTGTAAAACCGGTACTTCTGTATAACTGCGGCACTTGGGCGTTGACAAAATCCGAAGAAGAACATCTGGATGCCTTCCATCGCACACAGCTAAGAAGGGTACTGGACATCAAATACCCCAAAAAGATCTCAAATGAATCACTCTATAAGATCACAAAAGAAAGACCAATCTCCCTTGACATTTTACAACAACGATGGCAACTTTTCGGTCACATACTACGCAGGGACAAAAACATACCAGCAAACCAAGCCATGTCGGGATACTTCCAAAAACACGGGAACCTTTTCAGAGGAAGACCGATCACAACACTCCCCGTGATCCTAAACAAAAACCTCACAACACTTGGACAAAGCATTAGTCTCATAACGGCAGGGGACCTTGAAAATCTGAGAACCCTAGCAGAGGACCGGCAATATTGGAGACACCTCACACAGGAAATACTGGAAACAGCCAAGGCGACCCGATCTTTCGGTCGAGACGCGAAAGGCATCTAAGTCAAGTAAGTCATGAAAAAGGTTTGTTTACAAAATAATTATGCAAATAAAAAATAGTAACCATTAGATTATTATATAGTTTTTAATTCTCTCTTTTTTTTTTTTTGGTCCAGACTCACAAGTTTTTTTTATGCTGTACATATAAAGATACCATGTCAGTTTTTATGTTGATAAGTTCATTAAAATGATTAGACATTGCTGTAGTCTCAAAAGATTTATAAGTACCATCGCAATATTTTATCATATTCTTTCAACCACTTTCCTCCCCATCCCCTCCCTTCTATCTAGTTGGTGTCAACTGCCACTGTCAAGCTCCATTCTCTGGTCCAGACCAAACTGATCAGCAGCTCTGCAGAGGCTTCCTACATCCTGGGTATTCTAAACTTGATGATCATCAGGGCTGTTGAAGGTAAGAGAAATATATCGCTGATTTGTTTGGTTTCAAGACTTTTTATTGTTTGGTGTTCTCTTGATATACCAATGTTGTTCAATGAATTGTACGCTCTCTTTTTTTTGTTGTGCCTTCCATCCATCTATATCTGTTTTCTATTTCCATGTTGCTCTCTGTCTTTGTTCTGGATTTAGATTGCTCAGTTTTTTTCCTGGTCCTGGTGGGGCTTCTTAGCTAAGAGGGAAGCAGTCACATGTATAGTTCCTTTACTTGAGAGATGATTTTTTTCCCCATGTAAATCATCTTACTATTAAATGCTATTATAACTGTTAGCTTTGAGTTTATTGTACTTTGTAATCATTTGAGTGTTTCCTTCATAGTGGGATCCTTTGCTTGTGCCTGGGTGAGCCTATTATGTAATATCAAAATAGGCACATTGATAGAATTTTAGTGAAATCCTCTGTTCCCTATTTGAACTAGTCCCCTTCGTCTGACTTTTTATTTGGTGCTTTACTCATCAGATCTACAACTTTACCCCAATCATCTCCTATTTTACTGATGCTGAAATAACCTACAAATGTCACTGAGATTACTGACTGACTTAAGCCTTTGACGCCAATCGGAGCCAAGGCCATCACTGATGTTTCTCCCTTTGACTCTTCCTTGAGCTGTTTTCTCCACCTGCTTCCATGTGTAACCACCTCTCCTTCCTTCCTTCCTCCACCGTGCTTCTTCACCAACTCTTTTTTGGCCTCCCTGATCTTCTTCCTCCTTGGGGATTCCATGTCAGAGCCTGTCTTGTGATGTTGCAGGCAGGTTTAAAAGTATCACTTGTACTGTAAAATCCCTAAAAAAAACAAACAGAAACAAAACACTCCTATGTATAACTATCTTTTGTTGTGATTAGAATAATTGAAATAATTTCTCAATCCTCTTGATATCCACACTCCAGAGAACACGGACAGCTATTCCTACTACATGCCAGTACTGCGTGCATTGATTGATAAAGGGAATGAACTCTTAACCATTTGCACCAATTTACCCAACCTCCCACAGACGACGCAGAGTCCAACCTTTTTTGACGATTTCAAGACGTATATTTACACAGAAGAGTGGCAGAGTTTTATGGACAATTATGTAAGTCATAGCATCGTATGTAAGTCATAGTCTTGTATGTAAGTCATTAGGAGTTCTTCAGCTTGTGGAGCCGGAGTTTATTCCGATTTCTGTAGCCTGAAACAGGCAATAGCAATTGCTTGCTATCTTTTGGATAGAATGCTAGTCTATCACAATGTACTTTCTGCCCGATCTAACATACCTAGCTACCCAAATACCGCTGGATGGACAGGGGAAGGGGAAGGGGAGTTAGAAAAAATCTCAACTTCATCTGGGATCAAACTTGGTCCCTGTGCATGTGAAGCAAGTGCTCTGCCAACTGAGCTATTAGGACCCCCTATTTAAGTCATAGTCATAGATATACATTTTCACAGCAAAAACGTCTGCATGACAGCTGTCTATGTCTGCCATGTTTAACTCTTTTGTGGTGGAGTCTGACTTTTTTGTCCAACCAGACATCATATCTTACCGTTTTTACCAAGGGTGCTGTAACAATGAAGAGCTTCATTGAAGCCTGAATAGCATCACTGATTTCTGTCTCGTTGAAAACGGTTAGGTCTGTGATAATATGGATATGCACGTCAAAAATAATAATTAGCATTTATGGAGTGTAGGACAGCAAGAAAAAGAAGGATAGAAGAAGAACAAGAACAAGAAGAAGAAGAAACAGGAGCAGGAGGAAGAAGAAGAAGGAGGAGGAGGAGGAATAGAAGAAGAGAAAGAAGAAGAAGAAGGAGGAGGAGAAGGAGAGGGGGGGGGGATAGAAGAAGAAGTCTTAACATTTTATGAATTAATCACTAATTCTTTTTTTTTTTTTCATTGATTGATTGATTAATTGATGACTTGTGTTAGATTGTTTATGAATTTTTCAAAATTGAGATATTTCTTTTTAAATCGTTTTTTTTTTCTTCACAATTATTACATTTTTGATTAATATAAAATCTATTAGGTAAGCCCTCAGATGCATCATTTCATGGAAAGCAATCTAGACGAAGGTGTTGTTTTGATGGCAACGTTTTGGGCAGACTGCAGGGAAGCTATGCTGACCACACATCACAATCATAATAGAGAAATTGGAGAAAGTCGACTCAAATTTATGGTATGTACCATTATCAAGAATGGTTTTGTGGAAAAAAAAAATTAAAAGTAGGCAATAATAGATTTTGAGTTGTGTTACTGACTAACATCTCTCACAGATTTACCCTTTAATAGAGTATAGCACAGAGGTAGATAAACCTAAACTGATCACGATTATCAAATGTTATGCTGTATTCATGTAAAGAATAAATAAAAATAACTTTCTGGAAAACCTGTAGAATCTTCTAGTAAACACAAGCTGTAGAGTTAATAGTACGAAACAAAGATGAATGAACCACTTTGATAGAGAACTTAAAACCATTTTTTTGTTGGCTGAGGAAAGGG
>NC_088372.1:23085606-23128106 GCF_034508935.2 Berghia stephanieae | reverse complement strand
CACCCTTTGGATAGGACACTACAGACCCAATCATACAATCACAGCTGAGTTGACGAGAGTTGTGTTCCTTCAGAGCCATGAAGTCCATAGAGCTGAAGATTGTCCCGGTTTGTGTAGCACGAAATGGACAATAGCGATTGCTTGCTATCCTTTGGGTAGGACACTAGCCTCCTGTAAAGTACTTTCCACAAGATCTAACAGACCCAGCTACCCAATCATTACTTAGTGAACAAGATTAGATTTAATAATTATAAAATCTTGTTTTGAAATTTTTCAATTCATATATTTGAATTGTTAGGGACAACTAATGATTAATTCTTCTTTTTTTCCAGTACTGGAGTTGAGGAATACACTGGAAAGGAGAAGCTGATCACATTCACTGACTGTGACCTGGTGACCTTGGTGAATAAGGTCAAAGGTCGTTTGGAGCTCACCACTACGCACATCTACTTCTTTGACTGCAGTCTACACAAAGATGAAGGTAAATTCTTTATTTGTGTATGTTATGACCACAGTCAAGCCTAAGGAGATATATGAAAACTTGTTTGACATCATTGTTGAATAGGAAAAATATAGGATGCCAATGAGATATGCCAGGGGTTAATCACAATTCTATTTTAATATTCCAGTTTTTTATCATTGATTCTTTCCATTAAAAAATGCAGAACAATAGTTCTAAAAAAAAATAAAACGCACACACAACAACAAACTGCCTTATAAAGCCATGAAAACTGGATAAAGGATGATCGTGATTTCACCATGCCCTCAGTTACTTTCTAACACAAAAGTCACCTGTAAGCCTGTTATGATTTTTTAACCAAATATACAAAGACATTAATTAAACAATCTGACAACCCTTACCCAGGCAAAAATCAAGCTACTGGTTATCTTATAAAAGGCCAAAAATCAGAGGGTCATTTTCAATTCCAAATTTTCAAGGGTTTTTTTTTTTCCTCTGTCTTTTCTAAACCATGGAGATGATGTGTTAAACGAAATGTTTTTATATCTAACCAGTATGTTTTTTTCCATTGACTTTTTATGGATTGACTGAAGGAATTGAAGTTATTACCTACTATTATACTCGTTTTGACAAACAAAACACCAATTGTATATATTTGTCACTCATTTCTTATTTATTTAATGTTTTTAATTCATATTATATTCTCAGAGCATACCATGAAATATTTAATTCTTTATATCTTTGGTGTCTGTGGACCAAGAGTTGATATGGGCTTCTGCAATGCTTTGAAACTTACTTTGAGTTACTTTCTTCACTTAGGCAAAAGAGTATTTCAATGGCTGGGTCTAATTTGGATAATACAAAAGGTGTCAGATGAGAGACGGATGTACAAACCAAAATCTATATTGTGACAACTACAACATATATTATTTAAGATTAGGGGAAACGAATGGGTTCGTGGCTATAAATAAATCTGATGAACTGTATCTTTTATACTTTTCTTCTCATGACTTACAGTGGGTGAGGACTTCAAATGGTCCCTGAACAAACTGAGAGAAATTCATTTCCGTAGATATAATCTGCGTCGAAGTGCCCTGGAACTCTTCTTTGTAGACCAGACAAATTACTTCATCAATTTCCCTGACAAGGTATTCCATTGTCATTTCATAAGAAACCGTGTTTTGGATAGATGGAAGAATTAGATTTTTTTTCTGATACCTAAAAGATATAAAGCTTATTAATATGAGTAAAAGTGAGAAAAGATTTTGATAATCTATGTTTTGATACATATACATATGCATTAATTACATATTCATGGGACATTTTTAAAAGAATATTAATATTGCTCAATATTTATTAAAATTTTTGATAACATTAAGACTAATGATTTTGTTTTTGGAATGTATGCAAATGGTATGCTTACTTTTTTGTTTTTTTTTTGTTTTTTTTTTTGATTATTTAGGCTATGAGAAACAAGATATACAGTCGAATTATCAGCCTGCGTCCTATGAACCTCAGCTACAAAGGTCAAAGGTCTCCTGCTGACCTTTTGAGAGTTTCTGGTTTGACTCAGGTAAGTTTTATCAAATTTGATTTGCATGACTTTTGCTTTAATAGTATACATTCAAGGTCAAGCAAATGCGGGTTATTCACTGACCGAGACGTTCAGTTTTGCCAGTGATGCTTCTGCAATGAGATAAATACATAACTATATATACATGCTTAAGTAATTTAAAGAATAGAACTTACTTAGGCTTATATAGTTTTGATCTTATACAAAATAATATTATAATATCATCGCATTTTATTCAATTCTTTAAAGAATATATATATATATATATATATATTTCAAGTTTTTGTCACTGATCTTGACTTATTTACTTGAATTTATCACACTCAATATACAAATCAATTTACACATTTTATTACTTTCACATTATACATATTTATTCCACCTAGTTATTTACTTACTTATTATCATGTCTGTTCAACACGCCTGTACAAAAAATTCCCTTTGGATGATTAAAGTATTATTATTTATTATTATTATTATTATTATTATTATTATTATTATTATTATTATTATTATTATTATTATTATTATTATTATTATATTATTATTATTATTATTATTATTATTATTATTATTATTATTATTATTATTATTATTATTATTATTATTATTATCATTATCATTATCATTATCATTATCATTATTTATTATTATTATTATTATTATTATTATTATTATTATATTATTATTATTATTATTATTATTATTATTATTATTATTATTATTATTATGTTCTTGATGTCCATTTCTTTATTCATGACTGACACAGCCATGGCATAGTAGAAGTCTGACGAGAATAGTTGAAATTCTGAAATTTTATTTTTACAAAGAGATCGTTTTCCATTTAAAAAATAGTATATTAGGGCGCTGATTGCTAATTAATACATTTGTTAGAATCGTATTTGACACGCCATCCCAATCCAGTCTTAATGTCATGGTGATTCTGACACTGGAAATTGAATTAAAATCCTAAATTATGAATTTGATATAAATGAAACTCATTTAAGTATAATTATTGTGGTTTTGTTGTTTTCTTTATCTGTAAAAAAAAAATTAAAAAAACAACTTAAATTCCAAAATTTATCTGGGCATTTTGCCAGATTGACATTGTGGGTCACATATAGTGTTGAGAAGTCAAGAGGTACAGTCTTCTTTGAGAACGGTGTCACGAAATCTTTTTTTTTAAAATAATCTTGAGGATGGTGAATCGCTGATTTTCTTTTATTCAGCCAAATGATGATGGGTGTTATCGTGTGTTGGTATTAGCATGAATTATGTCACAGCTAACACTAATTTCTGTTGTTTTTTTTTTTTTAATTGGATTAAAAATTTATTTCATTTTTTGTGGGTAAACTCACACCCCCCCCCCCCCCCCCCAACTTTCCTTATTGGCTTATTATTAATGAATACACATACCAATGTGTGTTTCTTATTAAATAACATTTTCTTCTTTTTTTTTTTTAAACGGTTGACAACTTGGACATTTTTGTAAATAATTTTTTTCTACAAATTATTAAGCTTTTGCACTTTGAAGATCTAGAAAGTTAGAAAAGCAAAAATCATTGATGAAGCCGATGCTAAGCATTGGTCAAATCAACTAAGACAAATGCTGAGTCACGGTTTTATTAACAAAGTTGGAAATTTATGAATTTGACATAAAATCAGATGCTGATAGATGAAATAGTTATTGAGACAATTGTATGAAACAACTTTAAGACAAGAAACTCCATCTTCTTCTTATGCACGCACATGGAGATTGTGTGCCTTCATTCCTTTTAGTGGGAAAATCCTATAATCAAACTTTTTTCTCTGCTATTTCACCAGAAATGGGTGAATCGCGAGATATCCAACTTTGAATACTTGATGCAACTCAACACAATAGCAGGAAGGACGTACAACGATTTGAGTCAGTACCCTGTGGTAAGCATTGGTATAATATAGCTAAACTATGTAACACCATGACTGGCCTCATATCTCCTCTATTTGTTCAAATGACATATGAGAAGAAAAATCCATAAGGTCCATGTAGCCAGAGTTTATCTCTGTTTCTATAAAATAAAAAAACCCCAAAAGGAGCTATTGCTTGCTACCCTTTGGATAGGATCCTAATTCATCATAAAGTACTTTCTGCAATATGCATTTGACCCAGCTACCCAATCATGTTGGATGAAAAGAGAGGTTTGATAAAATTTTGATTACAACTGGGACTGATATCGATCATTTTGCTTATGAGGCAAATGGTCCACCACTGAATTCTACCTTAACTTTCCATTTTTCCCTGTCCAACTTTGATGGCATCCCTGTATTTCTCCCAAAATCATCTGGTAATATTTCTAAACCTTGAAAGCTTCATGCAATGAAACTCTCAATGCTAACAAATCAAAGTGATACTGAGCTTCTAGAAGCTGTGGACTGTAAAAGGAATACAAATATGAATTAACAGCTTCAAAAAAGAACAAAATTGAATGTTTCAGGCTCAAAACCTTTCTTCAGCCAACAACAAAAACCAATTAAAACATAAATTCATTTCTAAAAAACCGGATCGACGACTAATTGAAACGTTCCGTGTTTGGTATTTTGTTCTTTTTTGAAGCTGTTATATTCAGTTTTGTTAAACTAGTAAAAAGCCCGCAATTTCGCGGGGAAAGACTTATTTTCATTCGATACTGTACTCACCATCATTTAATGAGGGCAGATTGGTAAACAACGTTGTCTGTGTAATTTGGTATATCTTCGGTTGATTTTTCTGTGTGGCCCAATAATATATTTAATAATATATTCCCTCAACTAACCCCAAGAAAAAATTAAACCTAGTAGCTTTAATTAACCCTAATAGGAAAAACAAACACCCTAGCACTTTAATAAGACTTATGACTAACCATAATAGGAAAAAAAAATCATCCGATCTCGAGCTAAACCTAATAATAGAAAAAATCATGACAAATTGAATAAATAAACGCCTGACGAACGATCAACGGTGAAAATACAAATTTAAAGAATACTGGGGATGTAGGAGCTTTCAGAATGTCTCCCCTTTACTTAACTTATGGAAAAACAAACACCCTAGCACCTTTAATAACACTTATGACTAACCTCTCGAGCTAACCCTAATAGTAAAAAAAAACAATTCTGGGACTTCTTTGCACTACCTTTCAATACTTAACAAATCACAATAGCCTAATAGTAAAAAAAGAATCAAAATGGCGACTGAAATACCTTCATTGATCAAGTGAATAATATCACTATGAATGCCACGATTTGCTGAAAAATGCCAACACACACACACACACACACATGTATACACCACACACTACACACACACAAACATACACACATACACACACACACACACACAAACAAACATACACGCAATTAGAACAAAACTGATCACCGCTAAATCCACAACACAACGGAAATAATAATAATACTTGATGTCATAAATAGATGACGCAAACTGACAACTTTTTACAGTGTCGAAATTGGTTGATTTTGGGAGTCAAGTGTCGTCGTTGGTACATATTTTATGATATCTGTTTGACTCAACGAACTTTCAAACTGACTTTTTTTATAAAAGGAAATCAAGTTATCTGTTTATCTATCTGTAAAAAATACATTTCTAATTTTCAAATCTTTCAGTAGAGTTGTGCGCCGTATCAATTTTTTTATTGACTCAAATAAGCACAATGTTCTCCACAATGCTATATTTTTTTAAGAAAGGATACTTTTTGCAAACAAGCTGTGAAGAGGTTAGACTTTTAAAAAGGTGCGACTTTGTGGTCTTATGGTATGACAACCAACTCTTTATCTGAAAGTCCCTAATTTGAGTCCCACTGTGGGGAGCATGATGTTTAGTCCTTGGAGAAGAATCTTTACTCATGTGCTCTCATCAATGTTAGGTAAAGATGTTTCACAATTTTTCATTCCTGACAGTTTCCATGGATTCTTGTCGACTACAAGTCTTCCCATCTTGATTTGGAGAACGAGGCTGTTTTCAGGGATCTGACCAAGCCAGTCGGGATTTTAAACCCCAAAAACATAGCAGAAGTTAAAGAAAAGTAAGGATACCGATTAATATAAATGGAATTATTCACAATATTTAGGAAGATTTTTTTTTTTTCCGAGATATATTGAAGGAACAAAATTGATGTCACTCAGCTCTTTGTTATTGTTTTTAGACCCATTTTAATGATTAGTTCTCACTGAATCATATCAATGAGACTCTAAACGTTTATAGTTACACACAGTTTTGTGTGTCAGCAAATGATATCCGGTTTGTGGATGTTGAGAGTATTCTACTTAAACACATAGCATCAATTGTTTATTTAACACTACTTGAAAGGGATATTGGAATTTCATTTAGATAAATATCAGGATTTTTGAATTACAAACAAAACCACTAAAATCTAATGACATAATTCATGACAACATTCTAAAAGAAACCAAATGTGACTGGGGTTGTTCAGTTTGGGATCTTCATTTTTCTTTCCTCTTATGGAAAAACCTACTTGCTTGCAAGAAGCCTCTGAGCAATATTGAGACCTGCAGACTATTTTTATTATTTTCACTCTTGGAGATGCGCATTAACTCTCTCCTTACTGATCTATTTCACTATTTCCCAAAATGGCAGGCTTTCCCAAAAGAAAAAATGATTTTTTAAACTCAAACAAGGACTCTACAAAACAACTTTATGTTCTTTTTCTTTAAACAAAGATCATTCTTCAAAGTTTGTGAGGTATAAAATAAATCTGAATAAGAAAAATGCACATTGTGTCATAACAAATGTGACGATTTTGCTGTTTGTGGTAAGGAGAGGGTTACCCCAGTAACACTCATTTTGACTAAGTCATTCAGTTTATTTGAAAAAGAAGAAGGAGAAGAAGAAGAAGATTATATGCAAAACAATTATTTACAATCTCTAATATTGTAATAAGAAATATAAAAATAAAACAAAACCTGAGTTTTTATATATCACAATGTTCATTAATGTGCTTATCACTCTACAATGGGCCACGAGTCAGCGGCAACACTGACAACAATTTTTGAGAAAACCGAATAAATTAGACATTTTTTAAAATGAGGAACAATTGCAAAATGGTAATAAACAATAATCTTAATCTTAATTTTTCCTAACGCACAATCAGTATTTTGTTGTTCTTTTTTGTTTGTTTGTTTATTTTTGTAGCTCCCGATATATTTGATATATCTCAATTCTGACTCATTTCCTTTAGGTTTGAGACATTTGAGGATCCATCAGGAATCATAGAAAAGTTCCATTACGGCACACACTACAGTAACGCAGCCAGTGTCATGCATTATATGGTCAGAATGGAACCCTTCACCACGCTACACATACAGCTACAAGGAGGGAAGTCAGTGCTTTTGTTGTTGTTATTATTATTATTATTATTATTATTATTATTATTATTATTATTATTATTATTATTATTATTATTATTTATTATTACTATTATTATTATTATTATTATTATTATTATTATTATTATTATTATTATTATTATTATTATTATTATTATTATTATTATTATTATTATTTAATATAGCTCCGTCATCCACAAATAGTGCTCACAGGTGCTTTACAATAATTTTGGTTATCACACTAAGTTCATTCATTCAACTACAAAATCGCCACAACAATAGTTTACACCACAATAGTTTACTCAAAATAATTCCAACTAAAATACTTTATAAACCAAAGCTGACTAAGTCAATCATTAACCAAAAATTGATGGAAGTAACTTTTCTTAAATACAAGCGATCATCACTTCACGACCATAATAAAAGCACAGGATTTTATCTGCAACATATAGCTGATGGGATTATGTTAATATTTCTGGATAAGTAAATGATTGTTTAGACGTGAAATGAAAATTATTTTTGTTATATGTTGATTTTTTTTTTTTTGTATTTAGTGATTAGTACTCTCTTATAACACCAACCTAAACATTTTGTTTTTAATGTTGTTGAGTATTTTGGTATTTGTTATTATAAGTGTGTTGGTTGTCAGCATTAAAAAAAATAATTAACTTTTATATAGCGCAATATCCACTGAACGTGCTCAAAGCGCTTTACAAAGGATCCCTGACCAACAGCAACATGTAGAACGATACATGACACCTGTTAGGCGATATTACAATTTTTTTCGGCCAGATACTTATTTTAAACCTGAGTACGGTGAGAGAATGTGAGTAAAGAGCATGTTCCAAGGACTCAACAATGCACTGAGTGAGGGTCGAACCCAGGACCTTCCAATCCGAAAGTGGGTGTCATAGCACTAGACCACATGGCCACAAACATCATCATTATCATGGGACTAAGCATCACAGAAAGAGATGTGTCTCAAGATTTGAATAAGATTTCATTGCTTTCTACTCCACTCCCACCAGATTTGATGTAGCGGATCGCCAGTTCTATTCCGTTCCTGGAAGTTTTTCCTCTTTGCTGGAAAACCCTAATGACGTCAAGGAGCTCATCCCAGAATTTTTTTACCTGCCTGAGTTTCTGGTCAACTCCAACGGTGGGTCAATCAGATTAATTGTGACCAATTGACTCAAATCTGTATTGTTCTAGGGTGACCCTGATGCTTAAAACCGAATCTTTAACTTAACTTATAAAGTTTGTATTAAAATAAATGCCTTCATTGAGAAGGGTGAGATTTGTAAAATGTTGTATACTCATCATATATATATGATTCTACGGATAAATGCCGACTGATGAAATGAAGGACATGGAAACGTTCGTTTCGGCTTTAAAATATGTTAGGGAATTTATTAATTAATTTATATATATATATATATATATATATATATATATATATATATATATATATATATATATATATATATATCATATATTATAAATATGGGCTGAGTAGGTCTCTGGACCTTTAAAT
Source organism: Berghia stephanieae (assembly GCF_034508935.2). Lineage (NCBI taxonomy): Eukaryota > Metazoa > Mollusca > Gastropoda > Nudibranchia > Aeolidiidae > Berghia > Berghia stephanieae. The sequence continues at coordinate 23,119,163 of NC_088372.1, read as the reverse complement.
ATCCTGTAATGGTGAAGAAAAGTAAAATATTGCTGCAAATCTCAATCAGGCCATAAAGATAATACCTAAATGACAGCAATGCAAGAGTGAATCAAACATTAGCAAAGTACAAACCATATATATCAGATATTTGATACCAATTTATATATATAGTTATACTAGTTACCAATCTTATACACATTATTTATCACAATTACACATCATAGAAAAATTTGAAACTCATATAACTGTAGGTAAATAATAAACAAGCTATATACTATCCTGTATCATTCATCATAATCATACATAATAGAAAAATGCTTTCTGAGTCAATGGCATTCTTGAATTGACTTTAAACTCAATTTTTCTTCATTAGCACTTGTATTGATTCTATTGAGCTAATGTATATTTTGCTTTATTTCATCATCATCATTGTTGTTGTCGGCGTCATCATCATCGTCATCATTATTATCATTACAAACACCATCATCATATCCCCCATTGCACATTCCAGGTTTTGATCTAGGAAAACTCCAGATCACCAAAGAGGAATTGAATGATGTTACACTGCCCAGATGGGCTAGCACCCCCGAGGAATTCATCCACAAACATCGTCAGGCTTTGGTATGTAACAGCCTCAGTCAAACACAAGTTCTTTTGGGGATTAAGCATCTTTCTGCATGTCCTTGTAAATTCAGTTGCTGAGGCATCCCGTGAAGGAATATAGGCAATCCGTCAAAGAAACATCTGATATCAACAGAAATCGCACATGTTCTTCAAGTAATCAAATTAACGTTGCCCAACAAAAAAAAGAACATAAGTGCCAGAAGCTAAATTCAAACATGGGATCCTTAGGTTTGCAGTGCAGTGCCAAACTACTTGACTATCTCACCCCCTATTTTGATAAGCATATATTATATTTAGTACAATTACTATAGATTTACATTTTCAAAGCAATTCTCAATCATGCTTTCTGTATTTCCCTCAGTTGACCCACTTACTTACGTAAGCCCTTAACCCCAATTGGAGCATAGGCCATCAGTGATGCTTTACCATGTAGCTCTTCCTTGAGCTGTCTTTTCCACCTGCTTCCATGTGTATATCCACCCATCTTTGCTTCCTCTACAGTGCTCTTTTGCCAACTATTTCTTGGCCTCCCGGTCTTCTTTTTGGTGCAATTTTTGTATCCAAATATAAAAATGCATCAATCAATGAATCTGACATTTTAAAAAAATACTTTGGGCTGCTCTTTGAGCATCATAGGCCATCAACATTTCTCCATCCCTCTCTCTCCAGGGACGACCTTTCCAGCTCTCTCCAGAGGGTTCAATGGCTTTCAATTTCCTCCAGAATTGAACACCTCCAGCTGTTTCTTGGCCCGCCATCTCCTTCTTCTCTTTCCTGTGGATTCCATGCCAAAGCGTGTCTTGTTTATTAGTTTCTCTCTGCAAAAATCAAGCAACAGAGACTTGCTCGACTTAAGCCCATAACTCCAGTCAGAGCATGGCCATCAACAATGCTTCGCCATTTGACTCTACTTTGGGATATCTTCCCCACCTGCTTCTATTTGTAACAACCTCTCCTTGATTTCTATCCTTGTGCTTCTTCGCCAACTATTTCTTGGCCATCCTGGTCGTCTTCCTCCTTGGGGACTCCATGTCAGAGCCTGTGTTGTGATGTCGCAGGCAGGTTTTTCTAAGTGTGTGGCCTGGTGCATATCATAACCAATAAAAACAGGAAAAACTATCAGTGAATTGAGTCACACAGTACCGGTCCTGTCACATGATTTCTACTTTTACTCATTTACACAGGAGAGCGAGTATGTGTCCAGAAACCTACACAATTGGATTGATCTCATTTTTGGCTTCAAACAAAAAGGACTGGCGGCCGAAGAGGCAATGAATGTATTCTACTATTGTACATATGAAGGCAAGTAACCCAGTGTAATCAGATGTTCGAGAGATTACTAAAAAGTATTTAACAGAAATTAATATAACAACTAAAAAAAAAGAACAAAATATTTAACATGGAATGTTTCATACGCAGAATCCCTCTTCAGCCAAAAGTAAAAACAATTAAAACAATAATACTTCACTCAATGAATAGACTGGAGAATAGGTCTCTGTTCATCTACACAGTATCCACACAGTATCCGCGCAGAGACTTATTCTCTCTCTCTCTCTCTCTCTCTCTCTCTGTCTCTCTCTCTCTCTCTCTCTCTCCCTCTATCTCTCTCTCTCTCTCTCTCTCTCTCTCTCTCTCTCTCTCTCTCTCTCTCTCTCTCTTTTCAGATGATATGTGCTATACTTTTAATTGTTTTGTTGTTGACTGAGAAAGGGTTTGGAGCTCAAAACGTTCCACGTTAAGAATTTGTTCTTTTTTTTCTCCAGCTTTTGTATTAATTTCTGTTCAATACTTTGTATAGTCCACACAGCTTAGAGCAGCTTTATATTTACTCTGGCTAAAGAGATCACTGTATCAAATATGTCAAAGTGAAGCTATTTCATCTTTCCTGAATTTATCTTGAAATTCATGTTATTTGTTTCCCATCCCTGAATTTTTGTTATTTCCAGCTCTTTCCCTGATCGTCATCATCATCATCATCATCATCATCATCATCATCATCATCATCATCATCATCACCATAATGAGGACATTAATTATATTGATATTAATAGTAATAATAAGGATGGTGATAATGATAATAGTAATAATGATAATAATAATAATAATAATAATAATAATAATAATAATAATAATAATAATAATAATAATAATAATAATAATAATAATAATCATAATAATAATAATCATAATAACAATAATAATGCGGGTGGTTGGATGGGAGCATCACCCTTGAATCATATACCTATGATGTTCGCATGGGTGTACGATCCGATAGTGATGTCGTTTCTTCTTCTCTTTACTAGCCTAGCCTATCCTGCTTCTTTGGTTTGTGATTGTATTTTTGACAGGGGATATTTTTTTTTTCTGTAAATCTTCTGCCTGTTTGTTCTTGGTTATTTATAATTTAGCTTATGATATCTTTAGGTTATGATTTTGATTTACATTTGTACTATTTTTGTTAGATTGCTTGTTTTTTTGTTTCAGCGGTCTCTCATATAACCTCAATTGTGTTGGAAGAGACCTAAAGCAACAAACAAACAAAAAACAAACAATAATGATAATAATAATAATAATAATAATAATAATAATAATAATTTGTTTTGAGGTCACTTTTTAAAATCGCATAAATTGTACATAGTGCTATCATCAGAACAAGAAAAGGCAGTCACCGTATCTAATCTGGAGACCACAATTTAAAAATTAAATTTCACACCTTCCCCTTGATTTCCAGGAGCTGTTGACCTTGATGCTATTCAAGATCCAGTCGAGAGGGCATCAGTCGAAGGCATGATCAGCAACTTTGGCCAGACGCCTTCTCAGTTGTTGAAGGTAAAAAAAGACCAATTTTCGAACTGTCTCTCATAGCTTATCAAAAATAGTTAATGTGAAGTAAAATCATATATTTTAATACTAAAAACATTTAAACCAAAAAGATTGAGAGATCAATATTTCAATTTTTTTTCTTTCTTATTGTGCAACTATGTGATCTGGTACTTTGACACTTGTATTGGAAGATCCTGGGTTTGAGTCCCGTTCTGAGCAGCGCATAGTTGAGTCCTTGGAAAAGACTCTTTACTCACATTCTCTCATCGTACTCAAGTGTAAAATGAGGACCTGGCTGTTAGCAGCATTTTCTCTGTTGGAAAAAAAATACAGTATCGTCTAACAGGCTAGGGGACCCCTTGTAAAGCGTTTTGAGCACGTTTAGTGGATGTTGCGCTTTATAACAAAAGCTTAAAGCTCAAGTTTAATTCTTATTCTTCTCTTACATCCGTGTCTAGGAACCTCATCCCAAGAGACTGTTGCATGAAGAAGCGGTAGCACGCTTGACCAAGAACGGCAAACCCATAAGTGTGTTCCACTTTGCCAATGAGCTCAGACCCTTCTTTGTGGAAGTAAGTTTTGATTGTTTGTTGAACTTATAATAATAGTAATATAATAAATAATATTCCTTTTATTCTTCCCATAGGGGAGATTTTTCTCTAGGATCTATTCCAAGGGAAGACTGGAATAACCCAGGTGACCAAATTGAGCTAGGGCGAGGTGACTTGGCCACACAGTGCGGCAGCGGGTGATTGAACTCGGTACTTTCTGGGTAGGAAGCAAAGACCATACCGCTGAGCCACGCTGCCCCTTACACCCAGTCTTTGGTCAAAATTTGATCTATTTCAATTTGAATTCAAGTTTTCTTTCTCTACTTGTTACTGACTGAAATGGTTTTGTTGAATTGGCAATAATGAAATATTATTTGAATTTCTGTAAGTAATTGTTATACAGTGGCATCCATATATATATAAACAGTCTTAATGTCAACTTCTGCTTAAAGTCAACCCTTCTTGTTGTTACCAAATTTTGTGTTCTTTATGTGTTTGTGTTCCACTGATAATGGATAACGTTAACTTTGCTTAAAGCCAACCATTCTTTCTGGTCCGGTGATGTTGACTTTATCAGGATTCCACTGTAATTATTTGTGATTTTATACTTGTACAGAATATATTTCTCTTTTATTGAATAAGTCTAGACCATAAATCGAAATAATTTTCTTTTCTATCCAGGTATCTAATGACCTTGACCCCTTGGTCTTTGTGACTATCCCCAAAAGTCAGTCAAGGTCAATTTTACAGCAAGGAATGCCAGACACTTTGGTTAGTACTGACTGTGTTGAATTTATCTGTCGTTCAAGGGTCACCATTTAGGGTGATAAAATAAACTCATGAAATTCTCTTTATTCATCCCGTTTGGGAAATTTGTCTTCTTACTATAAGAAAAGACTAAAATTGTTGTGTAGCATAGCAAAGTGAGCTAGTGCGAGGTGACCTCACCAAGACCACACAGTGTAGAGATTGTGTGTTGAACCAGGCACATCCAGATTTATATAGATTTTAAAGTAAAAAATGTTTTCAAAATAAAAAAGAAGCTACTTGAATGTCGTCTTCCTCGTCCTCTCGTGTTCAATGTTTGTGTTTTGTGACGCAAGCGAGGATTAAGAGCAGAAACCCGTACCTTATGAAGAATGTAAGCATTAAAATCATCCCAATTGTCGTGTAACCTCTGTGGTGTAATGGCGGTAGCACGTCTGACCAGTAATCAGGAGGTCTGAGGGTTGATCCCCAGTCGAGGAAGACTGATTTTTATGGAGTTTTTTTATTCTTGTATTTTTCTTTCTAATTTGTCTGGCACCGTTTTTTTCACACACTTTTTTCAGGTCTTTAACCCATTTACTGCCGTACTCTGGAAAGATACAGATTTTAAAATTTTGCCCGGAAATTCATCCTTCAAATATTTTGGCAAAAACTCTTAAACTTGGGACGGACCTCATGAGCTCTTCAATCAAGTCATTTAAATTGATCAATATTTGAAGGACGAGTTTTGTGGCCAAATTTTTAAATACATGTCTTTCCAGAATACGGCAATGAACTGGTTAATAATATTATATCAACTTTCAATCTTTTTCTAACATTTAAGTTGTGAATTTTAACCTTTTGTTGTTTTTACACAACTTTAGTCATTACCATGATCAGTGTACACCTTTCATTGGCTCTGGGGTCAGAAGGTTGTAAATTGTCAATAAGGTGTACTGAGTGAATGAATATTTAATGAGCACAGACCTGCTGTAGGCAACTAACAAAAATTTGTATAGTTTAGGGGGGAAAATTGGGATTTGAAGGAAAGGATTTGCATCAATCCAAAATGCAGATTTTTAACCTTATTTATATGAATTACCACATTAAAATGCTTTATAGTGTTGAGTACAGTGCAGTCCTGATAATTCGAATTGGGTGGGAAAAGCAAATGACTTCTATTTATCAGAATTCGATTTGTCTCCAAACAAGGGAAATAACTAAACCTGACTCCAGGTATCAGGGTTATATTACCTCCCCTGACAAAAGGGGGTTTCCCTCTTACCATCTACACTTACGGTACACTGATTAGATTGATGAGTTTTAGTTTTATTGTTTTGTTGTTTGTTTTTTTTTACATTGCGATTTTTTTTTGTGAGATCTTAATTTTTCAACTCATCATATATTTTATGAATAAGATCTTTACTTTTAAATTCTTTGTTAAAAAAATTTCCATTTCCCCTCTGTAGTTTATCTGGGCTAGCACAGAGTAGTAGTTAACACTGCATGCTGTGCAGGCCCTCTACTTCTAGATCTAGATCCATCGATCAATAAAGAAAGACAGCACAGAGGAGAAAGAGAAACGCGTGGAGTGGGGTGTGGCCTATGATTGTTCGTGCCGTGTATTGGTCAGCTTGTGGTTATCACTGTGTGTTAGATCTATTTATAACCAACCCCCTTTGTTAGCCAGCGGCCAGCAGACCACAAGTTAGTCTTAGTGATGAGAGCGCGAGAAGGAGAGAGGGATGGCGCGAGACAGCTGGTCAATTTGGAGAAAGAAGAGAGAGGGCGGATGGGACGGAGAGGGAACAACACGCTATTACATGCCTCAGGGGTCTAGTTATTATTATTATTAGTCAGCTCAGTCATTAAAACGCGTGGCAGGGTGGATACGGAGAACAGGCAGTTCGTTATGACCTTCCCGAGTTTTTTTTTTTAGTGAAGGGCAAGCTCTTGCACTTCGATTAAAGAGAATAACGACTGTTCGAATTCGAATTAACCATGAATATTTTATATAGAAAAGAAGAAAATAATTCATTACATCGTATTTTCTTCGATTTAAAAGAAATTCGGTTAATCAGATTTCGAATTATCTGGACTGGACTGTATGTGCATTTTTGGGTGAAATAAAATAATTTTCAAAACTTGACCCCCCACCACCTAATTAAAATCATAACAAATAACCCGTATACACTACACCTATTACATTTGTGAAAGTGGTCTATCGTTTTTCGCATAAGGGACAGGGGCAATAGTCAATATAACTCAATGGTGACCAAAATAAATTATGACCAATTGTTGCGTCAACCAGGTGACAGTGACAGAGGATGGTGTCATAGGTACTCATGGATGGCTTCCCTTTGATAAAGCTGTCGCCAACTTCTACACTTTTGACAAGGATTTCACCATGAATAATGAAAAGTAAGTCCCTCCTTTTTTTTTTCTTTCTTCCTCACAATCACTCACTCACTCAATCCTCTCCCTGCTGGCACGAGGTGATGCAAGGGATCTCCTCCTGGTCCTGTCAGCTGCTATTCTTGGGGCCTTCTCAAGAGACAGACTTCACTGGTTTAGGTCCCTCTCTACAGTCCATCGCAAGCCTTCCTTGCCAGTGCTTCATCAGGTCTGCGACAGGCATGCCCCAGCCATTGCCATCTTCTTATTTTATGAGACTTTCCTGAGACTCCGTCTCTGCTTTATCTCTCAGGTCCTCATTTGAGATTGTATTAGGCCAGAAGATCTTAAAGATTTGTCGTAAACATTTGTTTTGGAATACCTCAAGTTTCTGGATGATACTTTCTGTGATCCTCCATTCTGATCCAAAGAGCAAAACGCTCAGGACATTTCCTCACAATTATCGATATTACTTTGTTATAGATTAATTTTGAGGATATTTCTTTATAATTTTATGTATTATTCAATCTTGTAGGAAAGAAAACTTATGTCAAGGACTTTTTCAAAATAATATTTAAGAAAAAGAAGAAAAAAAAGGTATTCAACATTCTATTAAAATTTCTCTAATTCAGACATCAATTATTTTCAGTTGTGTTCAATACTTTTATTTTCTTAAAAACATTTTTTTCTTGGTAGCATCTCCTCTGCAAAGTTAAAACCTTTTTCCTGTTAAAAAATCACATGAATTATTTCACAAAAGCATCATTTTTTTCCCCTCTAGAACCAAGAAAAGAGCAGGAGGTCCTTTCTGTCCAGGACTCCGTGTGTCCACCAACTTATTTGTGGTGTCCCATGATGCCAAGCTGTTGTTTGTAGCAGGATTCTGGGACAACAGCTTACATGTAGTCAATCTTGGCAAAATGAGGATGGTCAACCACATCACTAGACATATCGGTATGTTGATTGTTGTTTCTCCTTCATTATTTTTTTGGGGGTGTGTATGTGTGTGTGTGTGTGTGTATGTGTGTGTGTCTGTGTGTTTGTGGGTGGGTGGATGTGTGTGTATATGCGTGTGTGTGTGTGGGGGGGGGGGGGTTGTGTATGTGTGTGTGTGTGTGGGTGTGTACGTGTTTGGTTGTATGTGTCTGTGTGTGTTTGTGTGTGTTTTGATTTGATTTTTTTCTTCTTTTTTTTTTTTATTTCAAATACTCTATTTTTACATTAATTCTTATGGCCCCGGTCAAATAGAGATATTATGCAATTCATTGATTTGAAAACAATAAAGGATCTGTTTTCACTTCGTATTTTAACAGGCAGTAAATAGAATCATAATTTATAATATGCATTCATACAATACTATTTTGTTCTGTAAACTGACTATATTAAAGAAATGTGGAAATTTGCTCAAAGTTTTCTCCTCTTGTTTCTATCCAAAAGTAAGAAAGAAAATCAAATGGCCTGGAGATAAACATAAATGTCAAAATGTTATACCATCAAAATCATATTTAGTTTTGTACGGAATGTGCTAAGAAATGAAGTATTGAGAAATGAGAAGGTGCAAAAATCCATAAGAAGCATGTTGGGTAGTAGGTAGAACAGTGTGATAGTAATTGTGTGTTGGTTTCCATTGTATTATTTAAAGAATTCCATGAACATTGACATTTATGTTAAAAGTAATATACAAAAATTAATATAACAGCTTCAAAAAAAGAAGGGTTTTGAGCCCGAAATGTTCCATATTTGGTATTTTGATCTTTTTTAAAGCTGTTATATTATTCATTTTTGTTTATTGCTTTTTACAGTCCACAGCTTCTAGCAGCAGCTTGCTATCACATTGATATTTATGTTAGAGGTTTCATTGAATCTTTTTGATTAAGGTGAATAAGAAATATACATAGCATATTTAAAGATCAAGCTTATATAATAATAATAATAATAATAATAATAATAATAATAATAATAATAATAATAATAATAATAATAATAATTAATCATTTGTATAGCTCGCATATTCCATGAATTCATGCTCTTAGGCGGTTGACAATAAAACTTGTATTCACAAAGGAAAAATAAAATAAAAAGTACAACACTGAACATTAAATTAAGAACATTAAATTAAGTAAAAGCTATTTTAAATAGTTCAGTCTTTAAATTGGACTTGAAAGAATTAAGAGTTGGAGAGATTCTGGTTGTGGAAGACAGAGAATTCCAGATTTTTAGAGCTGCAGTAGAGAACGATCTGTTGGAAAATTTTGATCTTGATGTTGACTTAATTTCGAGTTGAATGGAGATCGAGGATCGAAGATTTCTAGATGGTATATTGACGTTTAAGAGAGATTTGATAGGAGCTTGTCCATGTAAGCATTTGTAGATGATGCGAGCTACTTTGAATTCAATTTGTTAGGCAATTGGAAGTCAATGTAGTGATTTCAGAACCGGGGTTTTCTCTCATATCTTCTGGTCCTGTATATGACTTGAGCGGTGTTGTTTTGAGTCACTTGCAAAGCCCTAATTGTTTCAGCGGGTAAACCAGATAAGAGGCCATTGCAATATGTTTGTCAAGTCTAACATTTGACGATTTGAGATATCAGAACTATGTGTTTTCATTTTTAAATATACTGCCTACCGTCGTTTTATGTTGATATATATATTTTTTTTTTCATGTCATTTTCTTCTGATTAGATATTGTTACATGTTTGGCTTTGGACAACTGTGGGCGCCACCTTGTATCAGGATCAAGGGACACAACTTGCATGGTTTGGGAAATTATACAGCAGGTGGGTGGTGCACCCAAATTTATCAGAGTTTTAGCATACAATAATTTGATATATAATCTATGTTATTGCTGTGGAACTAATCACCCAGTCAGTGACGAAATTAATTCAAATACCCAAGGTTTAAATCCTTGTTTCCTGATAGTTTAGATTACTAATTTATTATTATTATTATTATTAGTAGTAGTAGTAGTAGTAGTAGTAGTAGTAGTAGTAGTAGTGTAGTAGTAGTAGTAGTAGTAGTAGTAGTAGTAGTAGTAGTGGTAATAGTAGTAGTAGTAATAGTCGCAGTAGTAGTAGTAGTAGTAGTAGGAGTAGGAGTAATAGTAGTAGTAGTAGTAGTAGTAGTAGTAGAAGCAGTAGTAGTAGTAGTAGTAGTAGTAGTAGTAGTAGTAGTAGTAGTAGTAGTAGTAATAGTATCAGTAGCAGCAACAACTACTTTAAAAAAATAAACATGATATATTTCTAAACCATAGGGAGGAGTAAGTACTGGCCTTAACCCCAAACCTATGCAAACCCTCTACGGTCATTCAGACGAAGTGACCTGTGTCTACATCTCCACTGAGTTGGATGTGGTTGTGTCTGCCTCTAAGGTAAGAATTATTTTATTGATATTTAAATAATGAAGTGTCTTGTTTAGAGTTGAGTATTCAGTTGTCTTCCTGTCCACAAAGTTTTGATTATTTTTTAAAAAGGAATTACATCTCTATGTCAATAAACTATTTTGCTTTTTTATTTATTGTCCCTATTTCTCATATAAACAATTTAATGTATTAAACATAAGATACGTACAGAACGCCTTTTCTTATATCAAGTTACAGTTTTATGTTTGTTAAGTTGTCTTTCAAATTCATGAAAGTATTTTGGCTTAAGCTATTCTGCATTTAATTTCACTAAGATAATTTCAAGACATCTGTTTTTATATTATTTACTTTGATTGAACTAAAAAAAAAAATTTTTTTAATGCTCTTATACAGTGCAATATCCACAAAACATGTGCAAAGCGCTTTACAACCAGTCCCTAGCCAACTTACAACGTAGGACGAGGCATGACGCATCTTAGGCGATATTACAATTTTCTGACAGAGACAAAGCTGCTAACGGTCAGATACTCATTTTACACCTGAGTATGGTGAGAGAATGTGAGTAAAGAGCCTTTTCCAAGGACTCGACTACGCCCCACTCAGAGCAGGACTCAATCTAAAGTGAGTGTCATCATATCACAAAGCCACATAGCAGGGGCTGCAAACATAGCCTAAACGATCCTTGTTACTAACACACTATAATATTCTTTTCCTATGTGTAGGATGGCACAATAAACATTCACACAGTTTTGAAAGGCCATTACATCATGACACTGTCAGCCCCATGTCAGAAAGGATGGATTGTTGACATTCCCCGTATGGACGTCTCTGATAATGGACACATTGTCTTGTACTGCACGGAAACAAAATATGGTCCCAATAAACGACCACAGCAGGTGATTCTTTATTTCATATAATACTTTTATTGATTAGATGATTATTAGTTTTCTTCCTCGTTCCATTCTGTTATCTAGGGAGGATGAAGGAAGATAGTTTGACAAAACAACACTGTACATTCACTAGAAATTAATATAGTAGTAAGTTCACCATTACAACACACAGAACAAACACATATAAAAAGATTTTTTTTTTCCTAAGAACCATCAAGGAGTGGAACACTCTCCCACCAGAAATCATAGATATTACCAACAACAACAAATTTAATCAAACATTAAACATTTATTTTCCAACTCAATAACACAATAATGGAGAAAGTCACCACATGATTTGTATTAAATCTACAGTGATGGGTGATTCACCTTTTGCAGATAAATACGTTGAACTTGAACCTAAACTGTTGCTACTGTTTTTAGGTTCAACTTATATATATATATATATATATATATATAAATATATATATACATATATGTATATATATATATATATATATATATATATATATATATATATATATATATATATATATATATATATATATATATATATAATATATATATATATATATATATATATATCTGTCGTCTGTCTGGAGTTTAGTAGTGTATTTATGTCTTTATTGATTTTTGTTGTTGGCTGAAGAAGGGTTTTGAGCCCGAAACGTTCCGTGTTTGCAACTTTTAGTAAACAGGCTTTGAGCACTGAAAAGTTAAGAATTATAATAGAATGGATGAAATACAAACACAATTTACACGCACAGATGCGTGCAAACACAAATACATATACACACGTCCACACATATACACATACATAAACATTATTACACACTCACACACTCACACATAAATGCATAGTCACATTGAAGCGCACATATACACATCATTGCTCAAACATTGATTTAATTATTTTGTGTGTGTTACTATTATTGAGTGCTTACCTATCATTTTTTTTTTCTCTCTTATTTATTTTTTTTTTCCACTCAGGAACGCTATTCCCTTCATTTGTATTCCATCAATGGCAAACATTTATTCTCCGAGCCTCTGGTCTATGGCCTGGGTGACATGCGAATGTCTGGAGATTATCTGGTGGCTGGAAACCTGGCTGGACAATTGATGGTCATGGAAATATTTGGGTAAGATTGGGCAGGATGATTCTGATCATGATGATTTTATGAATTCGGTTAATGTTAGTTTCCAGTTCCAGCAACGTTTTTTGAAGAAAAGGAATTAATTCTACATTCTGTGATTATTGAGTCATCATCATATTAAAGTAAAAACATTTTTTTCAGATTTGGTCAAATTATTGGAACATTCACTGTTAGAAAAATAAATAATAGCCTCTCCCTCCCCCTCTCTTACAAAAAAAAATATATATATATATATATATATATATATATTTTTTTTTTTTAATTGTAAACTACCTATCAAAGTAAATTGGATCCAAATGATTTTTGGTGATGGTTCACTATTGTGTTTAACTGCAAACGTGATGTTCATAAATGGGCATGATAAAAATTTTATTTTGTTGGTTTTTCGATATGGATTTTATTATCATAATCATTTCAGACTTCGAACAATGAGTGTAGTAGAACTGATGGTACCAATACAGTGTGTGACAGTAACCAATGGGAACAGCCACATCCTTGCAGGACTCAAAGATGGGAAACTTATCATTGTTGGGAATAAAGGGAAATAACTCTGATCTGTCATTTAATACGTCTGCTCAACCAATAAGTAGTGCCAATCACCAAGCGCTTTTGTTCATATTACAAGAGTCAATATGCATTTTACTTCTCATTCAACTGGAGAATAAATATACTGTCATTATATGTTTATTTCATTTTGTACAATGTATCATATAACATATTGAAAGATTCACAGACAGATGGCTGGGAGAAGTTTGGGATGATAAATTAAAAGGTGATATACTGATTCAAAAATGCATTATCTCAGCATCAAGAATTCGATTGAAAGAACAACTTTAATGTTGAATGTTGAGGAGTATTTGGTATTTAGAGAGTTATTTATCTTTACAAATAGGGTCTCTCAAAAACATGCTCTCATCTTTTCCTTCTGCGTTAAAGCTTTGACACCATTGGTTTGGATTAGATCATAAATAAGTATGGTACACAAATAAAGTAAGAGAGATTGATATAGACGTGATTATTGCATTAGGAGAATAAAAGTTCACGAGTCACTAAAACCAAAATGATAATACAACACGATAAAATCCAATGCGCATATATTTGCTGGGACACATTTGTGGGCTTGATTTAATATTGTTGTTATGGACACTATTCCAACAAGAAATGTAGTGAGTAGGAAAATGCCAGAAGACAACAGAGAATAAAAACTTTGCGGCAGTGATGGAGGCTCAAACCCACAACCTTACTGATACGACAACTCCACCTGGCCGGGGAGATCGTGACTCTACTGTATGAGCTATCCACGACCCTGGTTTAAGCGTATTTCCATGACAGCATTGAACCCATAACAATTTGGGTTATCAGACCTGCAGATAAGTGAAGTTCCTATTTATTCCTGTGATTCCACATTGAAATAATATTCTAACTTAACTCTAATTGAGTTCTTGTAATATCAAATTGTAATGTTATTCACGTTTTTATTGTTATTAAAGTCGACTGATTGATTCTCTGACTTAAATTTTTTTTTAAACACATTAGTTTTGTTGCTCAGTTTTTATAAACAATCCATCTAATTTATCCCGTATGACCATAATCAATGAATTGTCTTACATTTTATTATTAAAGAATTGACTTATTTCTCATCAAATGCAAATGTAGGACAAAGTAAAATTTATAGCAGACTTCTTTTCTGGTGTCAGAATTTTATTTCCTTTAAACCATTTAAAGTCTTATTTGTTTTTGTTGAAGTAAGTACGTTTGTTTTGTTTGTTCTTTTAATTGTGTGAAGCTATTGTTTTGTTTGTTTGTTTTTATTGATATTTTGTAATTTGTAGTCAATAAAGAACATTTGAATTGTAATAATAAATTATTCAGTTAAACAATTATTCGTTTAGTGCATATTATCATGACTGACAAATTCTGAAAATGTTGGACGACATTTTGACAATCAGAGGTCATCTTAATCCGTTTATTTGAGACAAAGCAACTGTTCTTCTCAGATCATGAGTTTCTCAAGTCATAACCCTTTCTTAGCACCTGACATGAGACTTATAACAATACCAGATTTGCCACTGGCAAAAAACAAACAAAAATCTATTTATTATTTTTTAAAATCTGAATTTGAATTTAAAAATCTGAATTGAACCAAAATGCAAGATTTTTTTCTCGTATTTATACGAATCATTACTTTAAAATGCTTTAGGAGTGGTGCAAAAACAGGTATAGCCTATTTTGGTCTCAATTTGGTCATTCTCAGAGCAAAAATATAATATTTTATCACCTTTTCTTTAAATATTCCGAATCTGGAAGGGAAAAAATCCAAATTTGGCCAAATTCCACACCACCTACCAATGTACCTACCGATAAAATCAGTATATTTGGCAGATCTGGAATAACCTTTTTACTGACCTTTTTAATCTCCTATTTTAGGAGGTCATAAAATATTGGAAGCCCTCCTATTTCAGAGTGTTGTTTAAAGAACATGATACAAGTCTCTAAAAAAAAAAAAGTTGTATACATTTTCGTGTGACATGTTTAATGTACATTGTTGACCCGAAGAGATAAATATTTTAAAGTGCTCATATCGTTATAATAATTGCTGTATAAATGTGTTATTTATTTAGATATGTAACAGTTTAGATATCTTATTATGATGTTTGAAGTCTGATCAAATGTTAAGTAGACGTATGACGTTTCATGACATCTTAACTTCATGTTAAGAAAGATAAAAAAAAAAAATTTAAAAAGAGAGATCCATTAGATGTTGAGATGCTTCCACTTCCATTGTTGATGAAATTTTGATTGGTATTACTGATTTTGGGGGAATGAAACTTTCCATGGTTAGCAAGGGTTTAATTTCTTATATGTAATAAGGTTTAAGATAACTGTGGTATCATTTTCTTGATGAACTTAGTGATGAATTTTTCAGTTTAATGTGTTGTATATAATTGTTATTGTTATTTATATTATTATTATTATTATTATTATTATTATTATTATTATTATTATTATTATTATTATTATTATTATTATTATTATTTATTATTATTATTATTATTATTATTATTATTATTATTATTATTTTATTATTATTATTATTATTATTATTATTATTATTATTATTATTATTATTAATATTAAATTAATTTGATAGTAATTGAATTTGATAGGCTTTAAAGACTGCTAGCTCATGTCAACCATCAAGAAATTGAAGCTGTCATACTTCAGCCACATCAGAAGATACGTTTTAATTGAAAAGCTTTATATGGAGGTTGCATATGACAGAAGCTCAAAGAGCGAAGGGAAGCCACAGAGGTAGGTGGTCTCAAGACAAATATAATCAAACAGCACACATGCCAGGTCCTGCAGTCACATGTAAGTGCTCAGCTCAACTCATTTTTTCCAAGCACCATCCAGATGGAATATGAAATTCTCTGCCCGAAAATATCAAAAAAATTAATGGCCAAATTGAATTTGACAGAGAACTAAATGAAATCGAAATGAAGGCTAAGGCACGTCCAGTTGTCCTCACCCCACTCACACTCATCTTCGATACACAAGTTGCAACTTAATGACAAGACAAGACATAGAAGACCGGAACGGGAGATCAACTGCAGAAGCAGTACACATGGTTGAAAACCGGGCAGGACACATGGTTGAGAATCAGAAAGAAGTTATGCTGGACTGTATGGGAGCCTACATCCAACTAGGATCCACCTCAAATGAAGAAGAGAGAGTTTGTAACTTTTGTGAGAATGTTGTTCATCACCGTCTAAGCACAACTGTGACCTACACTTTCAATCTAGTAATGCCAGAGTCTCAAACCCAATGACTGCTAGATTGTAATGAATAGCTCACCCATTTTGCATTAAAATGCTCCAAAATGGACTGGAATCATGTTTGAGCATTTTGATGTACACACATATTGCACTAGATTTGAAAAGTTGTTACATCAGCCATTTCTAGGACATGAGCTATTGCCTTTTTTTTTTGCCTAAGAAAATACACTGAATTGAAATTAACTAAACAATCTTCATCTCTGATACTGGAAAGATTTCAAAGTTGATTTAAGATCTAGTTCCAGATTTAATCCTCTGAGAAAATAATTTGAAGATCGTACGAGCAGTTCAAAGTGAGATTTTGTCTTTCAGTGAAGATGACGATGATGATGATGATGATGTATTGAATGAAAATGTTGGTTAATGTCATTACTCTTTATATCTTGAAGTTTAAAACATAAATTTGCCAATTCAAAACCACTGTCAGGATGAATCGCCATCCATTATTTATTACTTCTTTACAACACAGAATATATTCATTGACTGCCATGCCAATAATTTTATGTGAATAATGGTGTGTTCGTGTTCATGTCTTTGTAAGGAATGAAGGGGAGGGGGGGGGGGGGGTCTTGATATCTGTGTTAATGTCATTACATGTATTTCTTTATTCTTTGTGTTAATGTTTTTTTGTTTTGTTTTTTTTTGTCCCCATTAAATCAATAACATATATCAAGTGAATGTACATTCAAGATTCGAGATGTCAGATTTTGCTATGATAATTTACATTTTAAAATGGGTGTATTTCAGGGCATTTGTTCATATTCAAGATTTCATTTTAAAGATGTGTAAACGGATAAATCATCGCACAGATGTTTTGAATATGTTGAGGGGAAAATGTCCAAGTACTGAAATGTGTTTCAAGTTCAAAGTTAAAGAAACAATGGATGTGTAATGTCGTTTTGACATTGAAAATGATGTTTTCTTAAATTTGATTTTTCCTGAAACAGCTCGTTCCCATCATATTACTAGACATTTCCGCAAAGCCCCTAAAGTTAAAAGCAGATTAATTGAAATTATTGATCATGCTTGTCCAGTACAAAGGTATATGAGGTAAAACATTAAAACCCTTATTTTTTTTCTTTTTCTTTTATCTCACTTTACGTTGACATCTTATTGATACATTTGGACTTCTTTTTTTTAACCTCAGGAGGGGAAGGGACCTCAAAGGCCCCAGCATCAGCTGTCCTTCAAAGTAAACAACTGTGTTAAAGTTTTATGCACAAAATTTTAAAGGAGAGACCAAAAACAAATTGTTTTTTTTTGTTTTTTTCACGCGGCCATCTTGTGATTAGATTTTGTTTTCCACAGGAGTAGTATAATATCTGAAATGTTGACATATTGATTGTATTAAACTGATCCATATTAATAATCTTTGTGGTTGTATTGCATGGGAATCAAAATGTATTGAAAAACTGCTGGGAAGTTGGACGTTTACTAGATGCTCCATTTCTTAATTTTTTCTCTATTATTAATTGCATTCCCGATAGCTCAACAATTAATTTTATCATTAAGAGAAGTTTTTCGTTTATATTTCTATGGCAGCCGTATTGTAATGATATCTCTAGATTTTTAAAGCAGTTATGTTTGCTTTTATTTTGTCTCCTCCCTGTTTGTCAAGTTTGACCTGCATTGCATATACTGTTCCCATCATTCTATCTGTACCAGTATGTTCAATTCACAATAGTAGTGTTGATTTTTTTTATTATAAAGATATGATTTGTACATCAATTTGGTTGTTGATTTCTACATTCCATTGTTTATGAATATTTAGTTTTTTTATGCCTTTATCTAAATACTATAGATCAAGTGTTGATGAAATTATGTGAGAAATATCCTCATTAACTCTTTTTGTAGAGTATACCTGTGCAGTTATAAGTATTTTTTCCCTTAATGAATACATTTCACTTTCAGAACAAACGTCTGGATAATATTGAGACGTTAGTCTCGTCCTACAAGTTAAGTGTTGCTGTTGGCTAGGGACCTCTTGTAAAGCGCTTTGAGCACATTTAATGAATATTGCTTTATATAAAAGCTCAAGTTTTTTAAAGATGCACCATCTGGAAGTATCTTTTGATCTGAAAAGTGACAGTTAAAAATCTGACTGAGTCGGATGGTGTATAAAATGAACAAGAAATAGTGTGGTAAAATAGCGAAACTCAAGTCAGATTGTTGCAAAAACAGCAGTGAGTGTGTTTATTTAAATTTGACCCAGTATTACTCCTGTTTCACACCCTGATCGTCAGCCGAT
The DNA here is from genome assembly GCF_034508935.2 of Berghia stephanieae. Classification (NCBI taxonomy): domain Eukaryota; kingdom Metazoa; phylum Mollusca; class Gastropoda; order Nudibranchia; family Aeolidiidae; genus Berghia; species Berghia stephanieae. The sequence goes on along the minus strand of NC_088372.1, from coordinate 23,100,556 downwards.
GAATGGGAAACATTTGTCTAAGAATTAATTAATTTTTTTTAAAAATAATAACTCCCCTTTTTTCAACCCATAGGGGGAAATATGTCTTTTGGGTCTACTCCAAGGGGAGACTGGAATAACCCAGGTATCCTTCGGGTACGAAGCAAAGACTGTACCGCTGTATATATTTAATAATAAAATTTTTCCTTTAAAACTGGGTTGTATTCACGTATTCACTGCAATTAAACAGGAAAAGTTGACCCATTTTTGGGATGAATAAGCTTTTGATTTGAATTTTTTGTTTTGTTTGATTGTTGTTTTTGTTTTTTATTATTTTTTTTTTTTTTAATTTAATTTTTTTTAATTTTTTTTTTATTTGGGGGGGGGGGGGGGGCGGTGTGATAGAGAAATAGACATCAATTATGTAAATAGATGCCTTTGTCCACCATATTTTTAACATTCTTCAACCGTGTGTTTTACAACTGAATACTCTCTTTTTAAACTTTTTTTTCCCTTTTATTTCTGTGTTGGGGCTGGGACAAGGGTGGGAGGGGAAGTGGAGAAATTGATTTTGATGCATATTGTGATTATTTTTATCATTGAATTACGACAATATTTATTTTCACTCTGTTTTTGTAATTGCACTCTACTCCTGTTTCAGTCTTTCATCAAACTTTCTTTCATTGTGATTTAAGCTTTAGTGTGACGTTGCCTCTTTGTATAATGAAACTTTGATGATTTTTATTTTTTTACTTTTGAAACATATTTTTGAATAGTTAATAACTATCTCTCAATCGAAAGTTATGACTTAAAATGAGTCTTTATATTATTTTATTTATTCTTTGTTTTTTGTTGTTTGTTTTTTTTTGTTTTGTTTTTTTTTCTTTGCTTTTAGGTTATGTTTTGTATTGGCCATTTGATTTTTACCCATCCTTCTTTTTTTATTTATCTGTTTTGAAAAGCTAGTTATTTTCAATTCGTTTAAAATTGTGATTATTGATTATTATAATGATGTTGTGATGAAATTAAAAGTCTAATCATGTTAAAGATTTCCTGAATATCACTAGATAGCTAGCAGAGTAGAAGATAATTAAAAGATTCTCTATTCTACAGTGCAACTAGGATACAACAAAGTCTCAGGAAAGACTGCCTAATGATAATGTTTTAATGTTTCTGTTTGATCTGGGACAGTTCTATCTCTGTTGCACGGTATTACACAAGACACCATAAAATAGGCATGAGTTATATATATATATGTATGAAAATAAATCATTAAGACTCCCAAGTTTTGAGAATAGAAATGATAGCTGTTGACACTGATAAAGTATTGATAGTATGCGGTATAGTAAAATAGCAATTCTAGCAGGCGGCTAAACATTAACAATTTATAGCTTAATCAGCACATAATCGTAACTTCGTCATAGTCTGTTAGATCAAATTAAATGAGTTGAAAACGGATGACCTTTAACCCCAGCATAATGAAGTAGAATGATGTCAACTGCATAGAATGCACAACCTATTGAACTGCTATGATTATTAGATAGACTCAGCTTAAGATGATATGTAAAGTCGTTCCCTTTTAATTATGTGGTCTAGTGGTACGACACTCGCTTTCGGATTGGAAGGTCCTGGGTTCGAGCTTCGTTCTGCACAAAATTGAGTCCTTGGAAAAGGCTCTTTACTCACTTTCTCTCACCGTACTCAGGTGTAAAATGAGTACCTGCCTCTTAACAGCGTTGTCCCTATCCAAAAAAAAAATTGTAATGTTGCCTAACAGGCATCATGTCCCGTCCTACATGTTAAGTGTTACTGTTGTCCAGGGACCCCTTGTAAAGCGCTTTGAGCATGTTTAGTGGATATTGCGCTTTATAAGAGCTCAATTTTTAATTTATTTAAGACCAAAATATTGGAACACTTTACTTGAAGCCAATATTATTTTTTTTTAACTGGGTGGGGTTCCTGACCTCCCATAGTTGGCAGGGAGGCACTTACTGTGTCTTATATCCCCTTATAGCTGTTTTCCAATTTGCTTTCTGGCTTTGTCTTGGAATGAGATTACTTTGTTTTGTCCTGGCCGTGGTCTTTGGCTGGGAGGGAAACAGTCAAATGCATAGTTAGTTTTGGGAGATGATATTTTTTTTCCTTGTAAATCATCTCTCTGTTATGTATTATTATATTTGTTATTTTGAATGTATAATATAAGCATTTGAGTGTCTTCCTCTTTGTTGGATCTTGTGCTTGTGTCCTGATGAGACTTATAGGTGATCTCAAACTAGGTACTTTGATGGAAGCTCTTGGAATCTACATCTGATCCCTATTTGTTCCCATTTCCCTGTTGTCTCCTTTTTCTCGGATGCTTTAACAGGATTCAATAGACTGATGTCACGTCCACCCAGCAACGAGCAGCTTAGAAAATCGGTACTTTTTATTCTTCATGCTGGCTAGAACTTTTTCACATGTCATGTGATCAGAATATATAAATGTCAAAACTTGATCAGATTTATAATGTTTTTCTCCTCTGGATAAACTTTTATGTTCATCGGAGAAGTATTTCATAAGAGCGTCCGCCATTGTTCCGATAGTTTAGAACCAGTTACTAAGTTACTATACGTCATTACGAGGGAAGTGACATCACGACTGTTGAAGCCTATTGTAATTCTAGAATTTGACGGGAGTTATGCTTTGAAGTATATCTTCTCATCTTCATGTCTTCTGGCTCATAACGATATCTATATCAGATTAGTTAAATCTCAATCTTGTGAAATATCAGGTTGTATTTAGGGGAAAGTTGTTAATCAATGTACATATCATCCATGTATTGAGGTTGTAGATGATATTATATTATTTGCCATAACTTGTATTTATTTATATTTACCCTTGTTGTTATACAATAGATATATTAAAAATCACTGACCAATTGCATAATATAAAGTAACTTTAATATCTTATCATTTTATAGGATTATGAAATAATCACATCTGATTCACACAAAATCGAACCAGGTTCTTTCCCTTGTCATTTTATTAGGGTTTTTATTGGGTTTTTTTTGTGTTTTTTTTTTTTTTTTTTTTTGGGGGGGGGGGGGGGTTTAAGGCAGGTGGATTACTTGTCTGTCTAGCAATGTGTATATCTATCTAATAATCAAACAGATAAAACGATCCTTTGAAAGAAATAGTGTTTTGATCAGAAGGTAGCTAGCATGACGGGACAGAAATTCTTCCTAATCCTAATTTCACCCATTGTTTATCAGGTTATAATCAGAGAATGACTTGATTGTTTTCAACAAAAGTGTTGTCACTCAGGTTTCAGATTGCATATTGGGAGAGCACTCACTTCAAACGCAAAGGGACCAAGACCGATCCCAAGTGCAGTCGAGATTTTTTCTGCCCCCCCCCCCCCCCCCCAATCCCTGTCCACCCAGCAGTGAATGGGTAGCTGAGTCTGTTAGATTTGGTGGAAAGTACTTTGCGATAGACTAGCGTCCTATCAAAAGGATAGCAGGCAATTGCTATTGTCCACTTTACGCTATAGAAACAGGGATAAAATCCGGCTCCATTGGTGCAACAGCTCTGAAGGACTACCTTTTTTTTCAGATTGCATAACATTTACAACTGATTTTGGTGGTAATGGTAAGATACCAGTTTAAAATCAAGCCCTGCCTGTAAATGTTTATCGCTACAAAAACAAGGATTAACTGCAGCACTTTAAGCCCTGGAGGGGGAAGTGAGGGGAGAATGGTTAATGCATTGCACTGTGACCTGGAAGCTCCCGGATTCGAGCTACCTGCTTCAGACACTTTGTTTAAACCTTTGGCAAGATTATGTAGCCCCAATTTTCTCACTTTAGATTACATGGGTGATTCCTGTTGACATCAGACATTTGTGTGATGAATAATCTATTTTATTTCATGGAATGCCCAGGCGACAGCAACTAACAATTTTGATCGGAAGGGCGTAAATTATTTTTTTAGGCCTGGATGCTCAAGTTACAATGGGGGGAAAGGGAGAATTTCTCCAATGTAACAAGATTCCCAGAATATCTATAGAGCAGTTTAAGAATTGTAAAAAAATGTAAAGAGGATTATTTCAAAACTCCTGGGACACAAAAGTGGCAAAAAGATGCAGAAATTAGAACTCACAGCTATTTGATTGTATCCTAATTACAGAATATTAATTTCAAAAACTCTTCAGTTGTTAGCAAGATTTCCCTGTTATTTATCAGTCTGTTGTTACTCAGTTTCCTGTTTACAAATTTTTTGTGTGATCACTGATGTATTTTAATTTTAAGCAACATCTCCAAAGTCGTTGGGATAATTATTGTCATTGAATCAATTGTTTTGTGCTTGTTTTGTTTTATTTTCTGTTTATCTTTTCTTTTTATTTTTTCCTTTTTTTTTTAAAATATTAATTTTGCAATTAAATCTCATACTGTAGATTTATTTTAAAATTGTTCATTCTCTTGGATTTATTATTATTTTGCCGGATAGAGTGCAAGAGGAAGTCAACCGCAGACCATAGATTCAACAAAGGCACTGGTGGATTTCATTGCATGCGGGGAAAATGTGTATTAACATAGGATTTTTTATTCATGCCCTTGTTGGATCCAAGTTTTTGTTGGATCCGAGTTTATTGTATCCAGAATACGTTGTATTACTGTCATGAGTGAAAAATTGAACAATGAAATGTTGAGAAATATTAAAATTTAAGCAATGATAAATGAGTCTGATTCACCCCCAAATAAAAAAATAATATTTATATTGAGGGAATTTGGTAGGGCTTCTGCAAGATCTAATTTAATCTTTCTTTGTTGCTATCTATTCTAATGGTGGAATGAGATGGTTTGGATTTTTTGTTGTAAGGAGCATGACGTCACAGTATAGCACATTAAAGTTCAGATTATTTCTGATACTATAGTTATAATGATATGATATACAATGTATATTATTTTCATGGAAATAATAATGAATATCGTATATTGCTTTATATAATAGGATCAATATGATTATCTTGATATATGATATTATATTTAATGATTTACGTAAGAGAGTAAGGTGATATATTGTTAATACTGCGTATTGTTAATGTCATTAAAATTACCATCATTTATTGTTTAAATTATCATCAATATTTTTAATTTCAAGAGCTCGTTTAGGGCTTGGTGGTTTGTGTGTTGTTTTGGAGTTTTTTTTTAGATTATTTTTGTTTGTTTTTATGTTGATTTAGTTTTTCTTTTGTTTGCTTTTGTTTTTGTTTTTATTCGTTTGTTGTTTTGTTTTTTTTGTTTTGTTTTTTGGTTTGCTTTTTTTGATTTTATTTATTTTGATATTCGTTTATTTTACTTTTTCTACTTTACAACATGTATGGATACCACACCGTATTTATCGTATGTAATTTACACATCATGTATACATTCTATAAAATGTCTTGGTTGATATGGAATAAACATTCTACCAAATCCAAAAACTGTTTTTGTTGTGTAAGAAATCATGTTTAGTCATCAATGATTGGTAAGCTTTACTGACAAAATCTGTTTTTGTTGTGTCAGAAATCATGTTTAGTCGTCAATGATTAGTAAGCTTTACTGACATGACGCGTCTTTGCCGGAGCAACCTTTAGCAATTCTAAGAGATGAATGACACAAGTAGAATGTTATGCTTGATCCCAATGTGAAATGTTACACTTGATCCCAATGTGAAATGTTACACTTGAACCCAATGTGAAATGTTACACTTGATCCCAATGTGAAATGTTACACTTGATCCCAATGTGAAAGAGTACCGGTCAATCTAATATTGTTATTTTTGTTTTTGTTCGTTTTTAAGGGTTATATGGTGCTTGTGACACATTTATGTCAGTTTAGCGCGAGTAGAAAGGAAGAAAATTGTATAGTAAAAATATAAATGATAGAATTACAACTAAGGGTACCGAAGAAAAAGTAAGACGAGGGGGATGGTTCAAATAGAGAACAGATGTATATTCCAAGAGCACACTGTCAGTGTACTTAGTTTAAGATTATCTAAAAGTCTCATTCAGGCACCAGCACAGGATCTCACAAAGATGAATACACTCAAATGTTTACAGAATATATCCAAAAATGTTGTTTTTTGTTTTTTAAGGGTTTGTTTGTTTTTGTTTGTTTTTAAGGGTTTTACGGCGCTTGCAACACATTTAGGTTATATCAGCGCCAGTAAAAAGGAAGAAAATGGGATAGTAAAAATTTCTAGAATTACAATTAAAGGACCCAAGAAAAAGTAAGACATAGGGGAACTGGGAACAAATAGGGATCAGATATAGATTCCAAGAGCACACCACCAATGTACTTAGTTTGAGATCACCTATAAGTCTCATCCGGACACAAGCACAAAATCTAACAAAGAGGAATACACTCAATTGCTTACATTATACATTAAATATAACAAATATAATAATACATAATACATAACAACATAATACATAACAGAGAGATGATTTACAAGGAAAAAAATATCATCTCCCAAAACAATAACTATGCATTTGACTGTTTCCCTCCCAGCTAGGACTCCGGCAAGGGCCAGGACAAAACCAAGTAATCTCATTCCAAGACAAAGACAGAAAGCATGTTGGAAACAGATATAAGGGGATAGAAGACGCAGTATGTACCTCCCTGCCCACTATGGGAGGTCAGGAACCCCACCCAGGGGAATTGGTTCAAATAGGAAACAGATGTAGATTCCAAGAGCACATTATCAAAGTACTTAGTTTGAGATCACCTAAAAGTCTCATCCATACACAACTACAGGTCCCTACTAAGAGGATTACACTCAAATGTTTACAAATCATATATAATACGTAAGCAAAACATAATACTGTACAGTGGATAACAGAGATATGATTTACAAGGAAAAACATATCATCTCCCAAAGCTAACTATACTTTTGACTGTTTCCCTCTCAGCCAAGACCAGGACAAAATCAAGAAATCTCATTCCAAGACAAAGACAGATAGAAAGCATATTGGATAATAGATACAGGGGGATAGAAGACACAGTTAGTGCCTCCCTGCCAACTATGGGAAGTCAGGAACCCCACCCAGAGGAAGAAGAAAAAATAATGAGAGGAAGATGGAACAGAAGAAGAAGAAGACCTTGAAAGAGGAACAATTGTGAAAACAGAAACAAAAATAAAAGTGACAAGCATTGCAATAACACACACTATAAAGAAAAACATTTTAATATTAACTACAGTGATCAAAATTAATCTAAAATTGTAAGTAAATAATTTTTTCTTAAAAAAAAGGTACTCTGTACATGGGGCAAAATATTGTTGATAAAATGTAATAGAATCAAAATAATAATAAATTCCATTTATTCATCCCTAAGGGGATTTATTTCTTTAGGACCTATTCCAAGGGAAGACTGGAATAACCCAGGTGTCAGCAGCAGTGCAGCGCCACGAGGTGATCTAAGGCTACATGACTTGCTCAATGCCACACAGAATGGTGGGTAGTTGAACTTTACAAAGCAAAGACTAAAACCCTGAGCCATGCACGTTGTCCAATAAAAGTAAAAGCGTTGTTTATCAAATAAAATAATGGAAATCAGTTTAATCAGTATTTTTAGTCTTCATTTTTTCCCCCTTTATCTTAAATAAGTCAACAGATTTTATAAAAGATTCATTAGCCGACAATTGCTATGTCAATTCGTTATTGTTTAGATTAGATGAAATACATCTGGCAGACTATCCAACAAATTTACACAGATAAACCCCAGAAATACAAAAACCACCACTGTTGTAAACGATGTATAAAAACAGTACATCTCACACATTTATTTATTTTTTATTATTTTTAAGGGTTTTACGGCGCTTGCAACACATTAAGGTCATATCAGCGCCAGTAAAAAGGAAGAAAATGGGATAGTAAAAAGTTCTAGAATTGCAATAAAGCATCCAAGAAAAGGGAAGACAAAGGGGAATTTGTTCAAATAAGAAACAGGTGTAGATTCCAAAAGCACTCTATCAAAGTACTTAGTTTGAGATCACTAAAAGTCTCATCCAGACACAAGCACGGGTCCCCGCTAAGAAGAACACACTCAAATGTTTTACAAATCATATATAATATAAAGAAAGCATAATACAGTGCATAACAGAGAGATGATTTACAATGAAAAAAATATCATCTCCCAAAACTAACTATACATTCGACTGTTTCCATCTCAGCCAGGGCATCTGCTGGCCAGGACCAGGAAAAAACCAAGTAATCTCATTCCAAGACAAAGACAGAAAGCATGTTGGAAAACAGATATAAGGGGATAGAAGACACAGTATGTACCCCCTTGCCCACTATGGGAGGTCAGGAACCCCACCCAGTCATCTCACACAGAACTTACAATTGAAATGCCGTTTTATTTTGTACTATAACAATTATGAAAGTTATACCAACTACATGCTCAGAAAGGGACTTGGGGATCATCTTTGATAATAAATTGTGTTTTGATGAACATATATGGGATTGTATAAAAAAAAAGCAAACAAGCTTGTGGGAATTATAAACAGAAGATTTAGCTTTAAAAACGTTTTTCCAACTTTATAAGTCTGTCATAAGACCTTGTCTAGAGTATAGAAATATTATTTGGAATTATTTATTTAAGTGACAGCCTGTTAACATTGAAAATGTACAAGACACGCTACAAGACTTTTACCTGACATTCGACATCTATCCTATTTAGAAAGATTAAAGTATCTAAATTTGCCTTTGCTAAAATATCATAGAATAAGAGGTGATCTGATTCATATATATAAACTTGTGCGTGGTTCTTATAATATAGATTAAAATGATTTTAAAAAATTATTCGCATGCTACAAACACTAGGGGAGATCAGTTTATGATATTTGTTGAAAGGTGTCATTCGTCTATAAGGAAAAATAATCTAATTCAAAGGACTGTGACAATTTGGAATAAAGTTTGAGACAAGAAATTATAATTTTAAGAACGCAATTAATAAAGAGCTTACCAACATATTTGATTTTGATGAATAATGTAACATGACATTGGATATTATTATATTTTGTATATCAATTATTTGAGATTCTCGAATGTAGAAGTTGGACAAATGAATGTAAATAGAGTTAATTATACTACGAATATTGAATATGACACTTATGTTTGTTTTATGTTTTTGTTTTTAAGGGTTTTACGGCACTTGCAACACATTAAGGTCATATCAGCGCCAGTGAAAAGGAAGAAAATGAGATAGTAAAAAGTTCTAGAATTACAATTAAAGCACCCAAGAAAAGGTAAGACAAAGGGGAATTGGTTCAAATAACAAACAGGTGTAGAATCCAAGAGCACACTATCAAAGTACTTAGTTTGAGATCACTAAAAGTCTCATCCAAACACAAGCACAGGTCCCCACTAAGAGGAGTACACTCAAATGTTTTACAAATCGTATATAATATCAAGAAAACATAATACAATGCATAACAGAGAGATGATTTACAAGGAAAAAAATATCATCTCCCAAAACTAACTACATTTGACTGTTTCCCTCTTAGCTAGAGTATCCGGCCAGGGCCAGGACAAAACCAAGTAATCTCATTCCAAGACAAAGACAGAGAGTGAGTTGGAAGACGGATATAAGGGGAAAGAAGACACAGTAAGTGCCTCCCTGCCCACTATGGGAGTCAATGTGTATCTATCGTACACTACAATTAGGGGTCCCAATAGCTCAGTTGGTAGAACACTAGTCTCACGTGCAGAGGGACCGAGATCAATCATGGGTGACCCTGTCCACCCAGCAGCGATTGGGTTGCTGGGTCTATATGATCTGATCTATCCAAAGGGTAACAAGCAATTGCTACAATCGGGATAAATTTTGGCTCCATGGGCCTGATGTCTCTTAAGGTACACTACAATATAAATTAAATACAAAAAATTCATACAATCAAACAGGCACAAGCCTTAATTACAAGATAATCTTTTATAAAGCATTTGTATAAAATAGTTTCCGAATAAGAAGAAAAAGAAAACAATTGTATCCAAATATAAAAAATAAAACATATTTGATTTTACAATTTTTACACACAATGTTTACATGTTAAATATGGTATATTTTTTTCCTTAAATTACCAATATACAAAGAGATTAATACGATTCTCGGCATATCAGCTGTGAATTGCACATCTTAGTGTCTCATATGTGTTCATTTTATATAAAGGCTTTGAGAAATAAAAATCAATCATTTAAGTATAGAGAATACAAACTACAAACATAAATATCTACATTATAAAACCAGATTCCAGGATCTCATTACAGAGAGAATGTGCCAAATATTCCTCCGTCATCAATTTAGTTTTTATGTAATATATAAATGTTTTCATTGGTAAAAGTTATATTAATCTGCTGAAGCTGTGGGCGTACGAAATATTTAGTCGTCGATCTGTTTTTTTTTAGTAATGTATTTATGTTTTGATTGTTTTGGGGGTTGTTTTTGGTTGTTTTGTTTGTTTTGTTTTTCTTTTTTTTTTTTTTGGGGGGGGGGTTGTTTTTTATTTGTTGTTGTGGCCGAAGAAGGGTTTTGAGCCGAAACAGCCCGTGTTTGGTATTTTGTTCTTTTTTGAGGCTGTTATATTGTGTACTTGAGTAAGACACTTTACACACACTACCCCAATCAGGTGGGTGGCTTGGGGTTTTTTTTTAAAGGGTTTTACGGCGCTTGCAACACATTTAGGTCATATAAGAAGAAAATGGAATAGTCAAAAATATTCTAGATTTACAATCAAAGCACCTAAGAAAAAGTAAATTAAGGGGAATTGGTTCAAATAGAGAACAAATGTAGATTCCAAGAGCATACCATCAATGTACTAAGTTTGAGATCACCTTAAAGTCTCATCCAAATATCAGCACAGGATCCCACTAAGAGGACCTAACACACTCAAATGTTTACAGAATATATAACTAAAAATACATAACAGAGAGATAATTTACAAGGAAAAAATATAATCTCTCAAAACTATAACTATACATGTGACTGTTTCCCTGAGTCAAGGACTCTAGCGATGGCTGGGACAAAACTATGAAACCCCATTCCAAATCAAAGACATAAAGCAACTCGGATAACAGATATAAGGGGATAGATGACGCAGCGTGACCTCCACTCAGGTGTGGATGAGTACCTGGTTACAGGCAGTGACGGATATTTCAGGTGTGTAAGTACAAAAAGGACTCATTACTGTATGAATAGAAATATGGTTCCATATGCCTTGCTAGGGGAATAATTGAAACTTTCTTAGGCGCACTGATCATGGTTAATACATAGAAATGAGCTGTATAAAAATTCATGTTTTTAAAAATGTATTTATATTTCTTACCATTTTACAATCAATTTACTTTTTTTTTTTAAGTAGCTGCTTCACCCCGACTAAAACAGGCTTGGGGTAGTGGGTTACAGTCAAGTTACTTTAGTCTTTTTGATATAAAATATTTTTTGTAACCGTTTTCTTAAGCTATGAGTTAAAAAAACAAATACAGCCACAGCTGAATTGTTTGTTTTGGTTTTTATTAAGGGTTTTACGGCGCTTGCAACACATTTAGGTCATATCAGCGCCAGTAAAAATGAAGAAATTGGGATAGTAAAAAGTTATAGAATTACAATTAAAGTACCCAAGAGAAAGCAAGACAAAGGGGAACTGGGAACAAATAGGGATCAGATGTAGATTCCAAGAGCATACCATCAATGTACTTAGTTTGAGATCACCTTAAGTCTCATCCAGACACAAGGACAAAATCCAACAGAGAGGAATACACTCAAATGCTTAGATTATACATTCAAAATAACAAATATAATAATACATAACAGAGAGATGATTCAAAAGGAAAGAAATATCATCTCCCAAAACAATAACTATGCATTTGACTGTTTCAATCCCAGCTAAGAATCGAGCCAGGGCCAGTACAAAACCAAGTAATCTCATTCCAAGATAAAGACAGAAAGCATGTTGGAAAACAGATATAATGGGATAGAAGACACAGTATGTACCTCCCTGCCCACTATGGGAGGTCAGGAACCCCACCCAGACAGCCGAATTAAAAAATAATATGTTAGAATAAATGACCTTATCAGCAGAACCTGTTCATTTTATGCGCACTTATTTGAAGGTCTGATAACCCAAATTGTTATGGGCTCATTGTTGCAATGGAAATACTCTCAAACGAACACAAAATATTGTCGATTAAAACAATTTCAACCCTCTCCTTACCACCTACAACAAAATCGTCACATTTGTTACAACACAATACATATTTTTTCTTATTCATATTTATTTTGCACATCACAATGATCTTTGTTTAATTGATAAGAACATAAAGTTGTTTTGTAGAGAGATTGTTTGAGTTTAAAAAATCAATTATTCCGCTGGGTAAGCCTGCCATTTTGGTAAGATACTGATAAATGGTCGGTAAGGAGAGAGTTTAAATAAAAACCATAATTGCATCCGTTAACAGAACTGCAAATATGTGCACGTTGTGTTCATTAATTTTCAACATCCTCATCTCTGGCATGATTTCATAGGATAATTTTCTGATCTGAAAATTTTTTACAAATTATTTTTTTTAATACAAACTATAAGGAAGTCATATAATCGGCTTGATGAGCAGCAGCAGCTGTGTCATAAGATGGAGGATCTCGTTCAAAACTGGGGTTGTCGTAAGGTGTTGGTGGCGACTGATTATGCTGAGGTTGTGTGGTTCCAAACTTATCCTGTTGACTTTCCAAGTCTCTTTTTGTATGATCGTGATTGCCTTTATTACCATCACCTGCGTTTGATTGCGGAGAGACATTGCCCTGAACCGCCAATAACCTCTGGTATCGAGGAATAGTTCTATCTTCAGGCTTGGCAGGTCCCCATTCAATTGTGGGTTGGCTGAGATCAAATAAGAGCTGTGGAAGAGATAAGAATGATAAGAGCAATATGCACTTGGTCTTCAAAGATAAAAAGAGTTTTGGCTCTGAAAAACCAACACACACCTACAACCCAAAGAAAAACTCATCAAAGGATGACAGACAGAACTTATAAATACAATTTTTTTTTTAAATTAAGATAAATTATACATAATTTTAAAAGAGATGGATAGATGGGCGGATGGATGGACGGATGGATGAATGGATTCATTATTAGATAGATGATTGGATGGATGAATGAATTATTGGATGAAAGGATGCATGGATGGATGGATGGATAATTGGATGAAAGGATGCATGGATGGACGGATGATTGGATGGATGGACAGAAAGATAGATAGATAGGTAGACAGATAGATAGATAGATAGATAGATAGATAGATAGATAGATAGATAGATAGATAGATAGATAGATAGAAAGAGAGATAGATCTAGATCTAGATATAGATAGATAGATAGATAGATAGATAGATAGATAGATAGATAGATAGATAGATAGACAGACAGACAGACAGACAGACAGACAGACAGACAGACAGACAGACAGACAGACAGACAGATAAATTCAACAAAGATCTATAGTACAACTGAACATCATAACATTCTACAAAATGATATATTTTCACTTTTCAAATGGTCTATAACATGGCATTTGGATTTTAATGTTTCGAAATGTAAAGTATTACATATAGGAAAAAATAATCCGTGTCATAATTATTTTACCGATACTTCTATGTCAAATCTACTTTCCGTTGTGCCTTATGAAAAGGATGTGGGAGTTACTTTTGATTCACTTTTGAATTGTGATGTACATATTGATCATTGTGTAAGCCGTGCAAACAGAATGATGGGAATAATATATAGAACCTTTATAAGTCTTGATAAAACCATATTTTTATATTTGTATAAATCACTCGTTCGACCAATTCTAGAATACGGAAATTGCATATATAAAAGACAATCTATTAGTATTGAAAGTGTGCAGAGGAGAGCTACCAAAAAGATTTATGCAATACAGTATTTATCTTATAAGGAAAAGTTAGAATTTATTGACTTACCAAGTTTGAAATATAGAAGAATTCGTGGGGATTTAATTCCGGTTTATAGATTGGTACATGGTCTGGACAGGATAGACTTTTCTGATTTTTTTTCATATTCTAAAATTACTTTTAATAGAGGGGACAAGGTTAAGATTTTTGTCTCTAGATGCAAAACAAACATAAGACAAAACTGGTTCGGTATTCGTATTGTCCAGTAAAGGAACAATTTGAAATTTGAAACAAAGAATGCAAAATCTATAAATTATTTCAAGGTGTTAGTAGACAGGGAATTATATGATGGGAGATTTATATATGACGAATAATACTGTTTTGTACTACTGTTGACATGGCTTGCAATCTTGTATGTATATATTATGCATTGATATATTATTATGGTTATCTTCTATATGCGTGTGTGTGTGTGTGTGTGTGTGTGTGTGTGTGTTTGTGTGTGTGTGCTTTGGATGTCACGGTTAAAGATATATGTTTGTACAGCACATTTACATGAATACATTTAAGATGAAATACTATCTTTACCAGAGTATCATTATTGTAATCTTTAATCAATAGATTCATGGCATTACTATTAATATTAAGTGCATTCAAGGGCTTTTATCCTATTTTGCCCTATACCATATGTTATGTTAAGCCCTCAAATTTCTTCCACCAAAAACGTCCACAAGGAAAGTACAAAAATATACTCACCTTGCCCCCGCCTCTGATGCAGAAGCCAACCAAGTACCAGAGAGGAATCCACATCATGATGAAAGCAACAATCAACCAGCCCAAGGCTTCTGACCATTCTGGGTAGTGTTTACCAATGATTGGCTCGTACTCCACGCAATCATAGATGATAATGGCCTGAAGAATACCAGTAAGTTTGCTTTTTAAAGACATTCTTATAATAAGTTTTATCTATCAATTGCTCTATATGGTAGTCTTTATTGGCTATAAATTATCTATTAGTTATCCATTGACTATAACTGCTTTATAATGAT
>NC_088372.1:23073106-23080606 GCF_034508935.2 Berghia stephanieae | reverse complement strand
AATCAGAGCCAAGGCCAACACATTATCTTGTCTGAAAACACATCAAAAGTTCCACAATGACACTATTACATGATTTCAGTCAAAATGGATGCACTCTAATAGGCTATAAAATAAATATTAACTAAAAAAAAAATACCAATACCATTTTATTTCTTTTCCTCATAAAATACATGTGCTACTGACTCGGTGAAACTGAATATCATTTGTTGATGGGCATATCCAATTTTGAAAAAAATCGAAAGCATATAATATGCCCGAAAGCACCATTCCCTGCACACATAAAAATCATACATTTACCAACGAAACAAGGAACTCATATCATCAACATAACTCACCACTTGTCGTGACATTCTTCACATCTTGGTTATAGTTTTCAGACATGTACCCAAGCACGGAGAAGATGGCAAAGCCAGCATAGAAACTTGTACAACAGTTGATGATAGGGACCAGTATACTGTCTCTGGATGGGATAAAAGTAGAAATAAGAGAACATTCGATTTCAATTATTAGTTATAGCACAGCACTGTAATCAGGAGATATAAATGTTATTTTTATTTTTTATTTTTGTTATTTTTTTTTTTTTTGTGGAAATTCTTAGGTGAAAATAAAATATATTTTTATCTCACTTGGACACGTGGTCATAGTCTACAATTAATAGGTTATTTATAGAATAAATGAAGATGACGTCATTCACTTCTTGAACATTGTTTTCAATCCACCAGAGAAGTCTCACTAATTTTTTGATACCTGGAATAAACTGTAACATAATCATGTGTGTTAGTTATTGTTTTTGGTGGTTAGAACTGGTGAGCATTTTGCTTTACCTCCCTGTACAAATTCTCATACAAAAGTATCTTCCTCAACAATAAAGAGTTATGGGAATTTTTTATTTATGTTTCAGTTGACTTAAAACGTGGCATCTCTATTGTAAAGATAGTTTGTGGACAAAGCCATTTAAAATCAACTGTCATACTAGACGGAAGAATCGTGAAACAATAATTATTGTAACTAACGCATTTCGATCAAAAGATAAATGATATTAATTACAACACCTTCAACTCGCAGGAGCTAATACGGAAAACAAATAATAATAATATATGGTTTTTATATAGCGCCTTACCCCATATATCAACACGTTCAAAGCGCTTAACAGTATCGTGGCTACTTTCACTCAAACATACAACCACTCAAACATGCAATATGAAACAAAGCAATATAATTCTACAGTGTTACATATTAAAAAGAAACGTTTTAAGATGGTTTTTGAAGAATTCTGCATCATTACTATCTCTGATACATCTTGAAAGGGAGTTCCAGATAAGGGGTGCTGAATATTCAAACGCATGCTCGCCAATTTTGGGAGTCATTTTTGGCTTCACAAATATGTGATTATCAGACTTTGAGAATTATGAATTGAAATGCTTGGATAAGATTCTTGTGTGTAGAAAAAAAAGGTATATTAATGTTCCGTAATTTGCCTGAACAAGGATTATAATCACTGTCACTCTTTTGTTTTAAAATTCTCATTAAATCATGCTTGTCTTTAACTACAGTCTTGAAGAGACAGCACCTTGCAACCAATTTGTTTTTTGTTTGTTTTGTTTTGTTTTGTTTTTTTTGGGGTTTTTTTTGTTTTGTTTATTTGTTAAGCTTAAAAACCTTACTACAATATTGGATTTATCTAAAATAATAATAAAATAACAATAATGGTATAGATTTATAGTGCGCCAAAGATCCCTTCATCAGGAGGGCTCTGGGTGCATAACATAGATTAAGCCCTAACACAGTACACAAACAACACTAATTATACACATAATATAAAAAAATCATGAGTTCCCCTTTTACTTTATTTATCAAGATAATGACATGTTTTTCGGTCAAGTGCTTTTAGCGATGTGATTCCCGTAGTACAAAATATAGTTATTACAGCTCATAAGTCTCAACACAAAAGATGTCAGGATAGTGTAAAATAAAACTGTCTGCAATTGGTTAAAATCGTTTTACCGGAAGATGTTGTTTTTAAATTTGTTATAACTAGACATGGCAGTCAGACTTCCGGTACAACATGAGAGGGAGAAGAAAATTTGGGAGGCTGCAGCTTTCCACACCTGTGAACAAGGATTGTGTAATATTATAAATATAATATTATATAAATATTATCATTTAACACGGTTTTCACAATTATTGTTGAAGTAAATCTGGTTTATTTACTAGCAGTTGTTATTTCTTTTCACTTTATTTACCCATAACAATGCAAAATTTGACTGATGCCTGTAAAACTCAACCTTTTTCCTTAAATAGAGCTTTGATAGACCCCTGAAAGAGATCAATAAAATATTCAAAGATACTCAGGACTCCCACATATTTTGACAATGGAAAAAGAGCACAATTCTTTGCCTAGTCTTCAATGGTAAATTCACATTTTCAGAGATTTTACTTTTAAAAAATAGAAATCTACATGGTTATGGATTTCTGTATGTATTTTGGTTCTATTCTTTATGGATGGACCATTCCCACAGCATGTTATGCAGCGTGGCGTAAATTACATTGATAGTAACACAATGGTTTTGTCTTTTTTTTTATTTTAAAAAGTTTTTATTCTGTTTTTTTTTTTTAAGCTATCAAATGCAGGGTTATTAAACATTATTCACATTTCAAAGGCCTCAACTCAGAGTATAAATTAACGAAATTTTATAAAGTTTAAGTCACAGTCACAGAAAATTCCATTAACCAGAAACATGTTGTTTCAACAATACTTTATGTTGACCATCGGTACATTGAGGAATAATTGTTGCGCGCCATCAAAACTTAAATAATTTGATACATTTGTTCCGGTCTATACACCAAATAGTTATCAAATTAAGAGTTTAATTTTAGATGAATCATTTTGAATAACCCTGCATTATTATTGTAGACAGTTATGAGACTTGTCAATCAATATAAAAAGATAATATTTGAATCACCTTGATTAGACATGATAAGTTAAGAAAGATTATAGGTCTTTCATGTTTAGCTGAGCGGATTTTTAGGAAAAATGTGAATTACACTTAAATAATTTGATACATTTGTTCCGGTCTATACACCAAATAGTTATCAAATTAAGAGTTTAATTTTAGATGAATCATTTTGAATAACCCTGCATTATTATTGTAGACAGTTATGAGACTTGTCAATCAATATAAAAAGACAATATTTGAATCACCTTGATTAGACATGATAAGTTAAGAAAGATTATAGGTCTTTCATGTTTAGCTGAGCGGATTTTTAGGAAAAATGTCAATTGACAATAAATTTTTAAAAACAAATTATGCCCATAAAAGTTTGTATCACTATATCTTTATTAATTTTTTTATATACCTTGGCTTGTGTTAGCTTGTCCGTGTCTGGAGTTAAATAGAAGTCGATTCCCTTCCTTGCTCCGTCAAGAGTTACCCCCCTTACCACCAAGATGGTCATTAAAACATATGGGAACAGAGCCGAGAAGTAGACAACCTGATTAGACAGTAAGATAAAAATGGCATTAACTATCCATTTCTAGTTCCAGTAAATGGCGAACTATTAAAACGATAAATAGTTTAAATAAAATTCGTGTTATCTTGAAATTATGCGCATATATATATATATATATATATATATATATATATATATATATATATATATATATATATATTATTCATATATTTTAAATGTATTGCATCATATGTAATTAATTTGTTTAAATGACAGTGAAACACGTTTATATCACAAGGAACTGCACATGAAGAAATCATTTAACTATTAAATAAATAAAAAATTAAAATTAACTATTTAAAAGCAAAAACAATGAAAAAGCACATGCCAAACTCCACAGGCCAATGCACATAGCGCCCTGGCAACAACTATGGAATGGGGTCCAGTATCGGCAGCAATTTAGTCCTCCCCCTCTCCCCTTCTCCCTCAATGACAAATAGAAGGCAACTACCCGGCACTGGCTTTTCAAAATAGAGAGAGGGCAAGCGGGTAACCCTTCTGAGACGTATTATGGATGGTGCCCCGTGTATAACCCGAATGAAATCCTGGCAGCACTTTGCTTTGTTTTTAAGTTTTACGGGTTTTACGGCGCTTGCAACACATTAAGGTCATATCAGCGCCAGTAAAAAGGGGGAAAAAATGGGATAGTAAAAAGTTCCAGAATTACAATTAAAGCATCCTGAAATAAGGCAGACAAAGGGGAATTGGTTCAAATACGGCACAGACATAGATTCCAAGAGCTCACTATCAGTGTACTTAGTTTGAGATCACCTAAAAATATCATCCAGACACAAGCACATGTCCCCACGAAGAGGAATACACTCAAATGTTTACAAATCATATATAATACAGAAACAAAACATATTACAGTGCATAACAGAGAGATGATTTACAAGGAAAAAAAATATCATCTCCCACAACATTTGACTGTTTCCCTCCCAGCCAGGGCCAGGACAAAACCAAGTAATCTCATTCCAAGACAAAGACAGAAAGCATGTTGGAAAACAGTCATAGTGGGATAGAAGACACAGTATGTACCACCCTGCCCCCTATGGGAGGTCAGGAACCCCACCCAGAGCACTTAGCTTTCATGACATCGGAAGAGATGGACGTCGACTTAGAAGAATACAGTTACTTGGGACGTCTGAACTGGAAGAAACCGGATTTATGTACCAGTAGGAGCCACCTATCTGATAGCACCCCAACTTCATCAGTGGGGTCCAACTGCTTCATCCACTTGATTAATTGTGGTAAAGAAAGATCTGGAGACCACATAGCATTTGGTGGAACATAGCATTGTGTACGACGTAAATAAGTGCCGTACAAAATTCGCAGTCTGGATAGATTGTCATACCATTGAGCGTGAAACACCAGAAGTTGCCCTGCATTGAATATGAGATTATTACAGATAATTATATATATATAAAATTAACAGGATCATTATCTTACTTTCCCCATAGATTTAACTCCCTTGATGAGAGCCACACAAATGATAACCCAGGCCAAGAGGTTACACAGAGTTATGTCCCATTTAACCTCTCCTGCATCGTCAATGCCGTCAGTTATCTCCAACACGTGATTGCTGAAAAAAAATGAAATAGAGGAAGGGTAAATGGAGGCACGGGGGGGGGGGGGGGGGGGGGAGGAGGTAGTGCTTTTACATCAAGTGCTCACAAAGACTTAAAAGAAAGAAAAAATAAAGGTATTGACTTAAATCAGCTAGTTTTAGTAAAATTATCGATGCATAAATCCCTAAAACTGCAGTGGAATCCGCATAAAGTTGACTCTCTTAATTAACTTCTGCTTAAAGTCAACACATCTTGTTGGTAATTTTTTTTTTCTCTTTATCTAAGTGCGTTCGATTGATAATGGATAAAGTCAACCTTGTTTAAAGTCAACCAATATTTCTGATCCGGCGGTGTTGGCTTTATCAGGATTCCACTGTAAATTATGTTTCCACTGAGAAGAAAGAATTTCGTTTCGTAAATTTCAAGAAATTCTAATTTCTTCTTTCATTTTGACTTCAAACGCAATTTTCATCTTCTAGTACGGTCCAACGTTCTTAATAATAATAATAATAATAATAATAATAATAATAATAATAATAATAATAATAATAATAATAATAATAATAATAATAATAATAATAATAATAATAATAATAATTTATTGCATCCCAAAAAGGATTTTTTAAATGAATAAAACTATGGTAGGTAAACATTCACAAACACGTCTGTTATTGCCGGAAGTCAGCGCAAGGTTATCAGATGGACGCATTTGGTAACAATATAATATGAAAATGACTCACTAGAAATATTCCTCGCTTGATCCGACCACAGACATGTTGCTGTTCTCGGCATCGGCTTTTGAAAGAAAATGAAACGGTTTGTAATTTGAGAGAATAGTATAATAATAATAATCAAGAGATCGTTAATGGGATCTTTTCTTCCTTAGTTTTATCCATGTTTCTTGTGGAATATCGAGGAAATCAAACTCTTTTTGTATACTGCCATAGGGGAAAGGTATGACCGAAAGGCCCAATCTAAATACGGATTCAGAAACAATCATCAACCTAGTTCGTCTGAAATAGCAACACTTGCACTCAACAAATAGCCTAAGATATATCCAAAACCCAAATTATTTACCCCCCCCCCCCCCCCCCCCCCCCTAGCCAAAAAAAAAGAGAAGAAAATGGAAAGAAAAGTAATAGGGCAGAGAAGTTGTGACGTCACACCTTCTGGTTCAATCTTTTTGGAAGTGTTATGCAATAGTTCTTCGGGGGACTAATAATGAATTGGTTACATATTGAATCGTAAGGTGACAAGATATTTTAGTACCAGGGTGTATAGCTGTCCCCGCAGTTTTTCGCGGCCGTAAATTTCACCCATGACCGCAAAAAGCCGCAAATTTTTATTTGGCCGCAAAAAGCCGCAATTTTCGCCGTTTTTAGGATAAATTGACGATTTTTGCACTTAGTTTTCATGATATGATTATGATTTTTCATGATTTTTTCCATTTTTTTCATTCAAAAACCCATTAGCCCTTTATTGAAATATAAAGCAATAATAATAATGCTCAAAATTAGTAAGTAGAGAAAACAAATTTAATGTGCCCCCATTGGAAAATGTATTTTGTTTCTCTTTCTTTGTGAATAGTTATTTTTTTCCTCTCCTTAATTAGTTTTTCAAATTTTGAATTTTTTTTATGCGATTGTTCACTTTGATTTCCCAAATTTTAAGAAGCTAAATAGTTAATAAAGTATTCTTTTTGTTTTACTTCCTTACTTTTTATTTTATTATTATATTATTATTATTATTATTATTATTATTATTATTATTATTATTATTATTATTATTATTATTATTATTATTATTATTATTATTATTATTATTATTATTATTTCAAACCATTCAAAATGTAAATAAATTCATGTTGACATGTGACATCAATATTCTACAAAATGCCCTATTTGTGTCAACTTTTTTACCGTTCACGTTGTTTTAATTGTTTGATTTTTGTAAAACTAGCGGCAAATTTTTGGCAAATTTTGCTATTTTGATGGCAAATTTTGGCGTTTGAAATGGCAAAAAAAAAAACAAACAAACGCGGGGACAGGTATAGGCAGATTCTTACGGTTACGGGACGGTAAAAGAGTGAGGATGGATAATCTTTATTGACGACCAGCATATATTTAGATTAGAAAATAAGATGTCATCGCTCTAAAACCAGTAGATCAATTACACAAGGCTTTACACTTCCATTGAGATTGGAACCAGTTTTTTGGACATCACACTTTTGTACCCTATTCCGAAGTGCTTACTGCAGTTGAGCCCATTGTCCTTGAACCACATCATGGGATCATCTAGCTTGACAGGCATGCCTGGAGTCCGACATTGGCACGTGTTCCAATCATTACCACAGGACATCCAAGGGAGCTCACTCTGCATTGAGGCAAACAGGAAGTAGATGGCGTATGCCACCACAATATTG
>NC_088372.1:23060606-23068106 GCF_034508935.2 Berghia stephanieae | reverse complement strand
GCCGTGTGGTAGCAAATTCCCCGTTACAAAATACAGAATACTACAAAGTGACCTTGTACTGGCGCTCTTATAACATGTGCCACACTGTTTACAGTCGAGTGTCGTATACCACAAATCACTAGGGCACAAAACTCTTCAGATTTTAATAAATTATTTAAATAACACGGGTACACATTTATTGACTCACCTCTTCACTCATGTTTGGTGCTGATTGTGGGCTGCACTACCTCGATCTGAAACCCAAGAACAAATAAGGCATGTGTTAGATAGTTTACGTACGATAATACTAGTAATACAGTACTCGCTGAATACAAGCACACCGCATTCCAGCACGCTCCGCAACACGACACGCTGGAGCTGTACATTTTGCTTTTTTTTTTTTTAATAAGGGAAATATTGTCCGATTTATTTGGCAACTGCATAAAGGACGTCTCAGACTTAATATATACTGTATTATTATTATTATTATTATTATTATTATTATTATTATTATTATTATTATTATTATTATTATTATTATTATTATTATTATTATCATTATTACTACAATTGTTATCATTATTATTACAATTATTATTATTATTATCATCATTATTATTATTATTACACTTAATCATAGAATTAAACGAATGAGAATACGTACGAAGCCTAAAAAGTGTCCACCAATGAAAGCATTCAGCGCCATTTTGTTGTTGGCTGAGAATGTAGTAATTACCATTCATTCGGTATCTATGTCAACATAACGACACAAGAAAAACAACAAACAATATCAAAATCACAATAAAATGTTTCAGAACTGTTGCGTATATTTATGGCACAACGAAGCTGTCAAAAAATGAAGTTAGAGAATGTGTGTAATCATGTATTATAATAACCTGTAATGTGTTTTCCAACCACCACATCATCTACTACTACAACCACCACCACAATATCATCACTAACACTACTACTACAACCACCAACCCCACATCATTATCACTACCACTACTACTACACCACCACCAGCACATCATCATCACTACCACTACTACAATCACCACAACCACATCGTCATCACTACCACTACTACTGCAACCACCACCACCATATCATCATCATTACCACTACTACCACAACCACCACCACATCACTACCTCAACTACAACCACCACCACAATAGCATCACTACCACTACTACTACAACCACCACAACCACATCGTCATCACAACCACTACTACTACAACCACCACCATATCATTACCATTACCACTACTACTATAACCACCACTACCACCATATCATTACCATTACCACTACTACTGCAACCACCACTACCACCATATCATCACCATTACAACTACTACTACAACCACCACAACCACATCATCATCACTACCACTACTACTACAACCACCACCACATCATCATCACTATCACTACTACTACAACTACAACCACCACCACATTATCATCACTACCACTACTACTACTGCAACCACCACCACCATATCATCATCATTGAATTTTTTTTTTTTAAATTGAGCTTTATATAGTGTAATATCTACTAAATGTGCTCAAAGCGCTTTACAAGGGGTCCCTGGTCAACATTTAACATGTAGGACGGGACATGACGCCTGTTAGGCGATATTACAATATTTCGGACAAAGACAACTCTGTTAACGGCCAGGTACTCATTTTACACTTGAGTACGGTGAGAGAATGTGAGTAAAGAGCCTTTTCCAAGGACTCAACTATGCGCCGAGCGCGAGGCTCGAACCCAGGACCTTCCGATCCGGAAGCGAGTGTCATACTACTAGACCACATAGCCGCATCATTACCACTACTACTACAAACACCACCACCACATCATCATCACGACCACTACTACTACAACCACCACCATATCATTACCATTACCACAACTACTACAACCACTACCACATCATCATCACTACCACTACTACTACAACTACAATCATCACCACCACCACATCATCATCACTATTACTACTACAACTACAACCACCACCAACACCACATCACCTCACTAACACTCAGTACTACAATCACTACCATTAGGTTTTGGAGCTTTACTTCATTTGAAATAAGGAAACTTCGGAATTGTATTTGGCATTGTGTTTATATATCATAATATAATTCTAATCAGTTATCTATTTAGAACTAGATACTATACAATATGTATGCCAAATACCACCCCAATTCCCCTTTCTTCTTGTGTGCGGGAATTCCTCTTTCGGCATTGAAATTGACTGTGAGAGAGTCATCACTACACACATAAACAACAGAAACAATTTAAAAACAAGACTATGACACGCAACCACTCACACACGAGGATATACTATTTATCCTTTTCTCTATATAGAATAGGACAAGACAAACAATAGCTTGACTCTCGCTACACTTCGCATTGATGTTTGTCGTCTCACGAGTTCAACTCTCGGTCGATATGTCAATATTCCTTTTTGCCTCGGACGTAATCATTAATAGAATGTTGTGTGGTTTTGACCGTGAAGAAAACCTTAAGAAGTCACATTTATATCATTTTAGAGAGATCGTTTTGAATAATTTTGAGTTAAACGAGCGAGCAGCAACTTGTTTTCATGAACGGACCGATCAGCGCTTGTTTACTATAGTAACGCGATTCCCAGCCAACATCAAAATGGCGGATATTTTTCTCATCGAGGCCGCTGGTTGGTTAGCCAATAAGAGCACCGTACGGTTTCCATTGGGTAAATTCCTTGCACTTAATATTATTATTATTATTATTATTATTATTATTATTATTATTATTATTATTATTATTATTATTATTATTATTGTTGTTATCATTATTATTATTATTATTTATTATTATTATTATTATTATTATTATTATTATTATTATTATTATTATTATTATTATTATTATTATTATTATTATTATTATTATTTTTGGACAGATTAAGGTAATCGATGATATAATATATGTACAATGGGATTGACCTTAATATTAATAACAAAGAACTGCATACAGTATTGTTACTCGTAAAAATATCATGTTGTTGGTTGGTACCTATCATAGATATGACTAGATGGCCAAGGAGGAGGAATTTCCCGAGGGTCGATCAGCTGTTATTACTGTGTCATACCGGAAGTAGCTCTTTTCGTTAGAAGAATAGGAAGATCGGGCTGTCAGTTTTAAAGTGATTTCTCAAATATAATTTAATGGGGTCCCTGGTCAACAGCAACATTTAACATGTAGGACGGGACATGATGCCTGTTAGGAGATATTACAATTTTTCGGACAAAGACAACGCTGTTAACGGCCAGGTACTCTTTTTACACCCGAGTACGGTGAGAGATGCGAGTAAAGAGCCTTTTCCAAGAACTCAACGATGCGCCGAGCGCGAGGCTCGAACCCAGGACCTTCCGATCCGAAAGCGAGTGTCATACCACTAGACGATAGATTTCCTCATTTGATAGGAGAGACGCATGCACGATGCTATGGATGTTGACGTTCTCTCTGTAAGGGCATTTTGTTTTTATTTGTTATAAAATAAATAATTTGTTATTTCGAAACCAAAAAAAAAAAACAAAAAAGAAATTTGCCATGACAATTATTATTTGGACAAATCATACATATCATACATATCTATGCGTTTGAAATGAAACTTTTAAAATTGACTTGCTTAAAAGTCTGCAGTAAAAGGGGTGCGTCCACCGGTCCCCAGGAATCTTTAATTGAGCGTTTAAAGGGAAAAGTAGTGTGCATTTTATAAGCCTAAAGTTGGCCATTATTATTGCAAAAAGTCGCAGAGACTTCCCAGAGTATTTTATAGAGAATTAAGAGGCATCTAAAGTAAACACTTGAGATTTAGACCCAGTAAGCTATTAAAATGGAAATGGCTCTGCGGATGCCGGAAGTCATCGTATTCTAACAAACATAAAGAGTTCTCCTCGTTTTATTTTTTTCCCCGGCGAAGATGACGTTTGTTATTTATTTAGTCACTATTGATTTTTTAATGTTTAATTATTATATATATATACACACTTATCTATTTAATTATTTTTGGTAGTTTCCTTTGTTTGATTGTTGATTTTACCTGTATTGATTGGAAATTCTATGTAAGTGTATATTTCATATTGGCAATTGCCTAAAGTAAACGTTTGATTTGAATTGATTTGTCATTCAAACCGGATGTTTACTTTATCAATTTGAAGAGTTGACGTACTATTTGTATAAGGCATGTACCGCCTCTTAAAGTGAATATCCTGTATCCATTTTCGTCTTCTTCTTCTCTCTTTTTAAAAAGTTATTCTCAGTGTTGAAACCCATTAAATGTCCCTTGTTGTTTTTATTTATTTTCAACCGCTACTATCAGTTTGTTACAATTTAACTTATGTTGCCCTTTTCTTTTCTCTCCGTTCATTTGTTTCTTTTGAATGTTCAGCCAACGTAGGATTTGAACACTATTCGTGGGTGTTTTATGAGCAATATTTTTTTAATACGCATTTTTCCAGAGTACGGCAGTTATCTGGTTTAAATGGTTAGAAATGAGAGATTTAAGCTTTTGTTACATTTAAATCCAGCAAAATCCATTCACCTCAATAAAACAGACTTAATTTAATCCACGTCTTGCATTTTTCTATTCAGTTTTTAGCAATTAAATAAACCCGACATAATATCGCTTGGAATTGTGTCATTAACCCATTACGAGCTTAATCTAGGCCATTCGAAGCCGTAACGCCACGAGTTAAATAAATAATTTAGTTGAAAAACATTCTTTAGATCAGTACAAAGATGTAACTTCACGTGTTATATTCTTTAGTTGAATATCTCAAAATTAATGTTTTGACAAAGACGTACATTTACATGTTAAATTTTTAAGTTGAACACACTCTCAAACATAATTTAAGTATTACAAAGACGTACATTCACATGTTAAATTCTTAGTTGAACACCGTCTCAAATATAATTTACGCCATTACAAAGACGTTGTTAAATGTTGTCACATGTTAAATTCTTAAGCTGAACACACTCTCAAACATAATTTAGGTCATTAGAAAGACGTAAATTCACATGTTGAATTCTTAAATTGAACACCATCTCAAACTTATTTAGGTCATTACAAAGACGCAAATTCACATGTTGAATTCTTTAGTTTAACACCACCAAGACGTAAATTCACATGTTGAATTCTTTAGTTGAACACCTTCTCAAAATTATTTAGGTAATTACAAAGACGTAAATTCATATGTTAGCATCTTTAATTGAACACACTCTCAAACATAATTTACTCCATTACAAAGACGTAAATTTACATGTTAAATTCCATCTACGATGGGTCTAGATATCATATTCGTTAAACAAGCTTTGGGCGTGCCTTTTCAACAACATAAATATTACTCAGGAAAGTGAGGTGAAACAGGAATAATACGAATTCCATGAAAATATAATATAAAGCTTTATGAGGCGCATTGAACATAGTAATTATACAAATGTGACCATAAGACTCAAAACCTGATCATTATGCCGGGGTAAATCTGGTATATAAATGTAGATATTTATATTTTATACCTATTTATTTATATCTATATCAATCTTATCAGGGAATGCACTTGCAGGTTGTAAACATGACGATCAAGCAAATGCACCTTGATACGTTCACACATCTCGAGGAATTTGTTATTGACAGTCTAAATAATTCATTCGTATTAACCAGTTAACTGCCACGTTCTGGAAAGACAAGAATTTCAAGGTTGACCAGAAAACTCGTCCTTCAAATATCGATCGATTTAAATGATACTCATCATGGCACAAACTCTCAAACCTGGTGTTTCACTGAAGAGTTTTAGGTTTTAGAGGGTCATTTAAATCGCTCGTTATTTGAAGCACGAGTTGTAGTTTTTTGTGTTTTTTTTTTTTGGGCCAAATTTTTAAATACGTGTCATACCAGATTACGGCAGTTAACAGGTTAACATACCTATAGAATATGTAAACTCCCTAATAAATAAACGATGTTATTCAATGCATGGGACGGGTCTTGATACTGAAAGGAATAGACCAAGCATAGCAAATATTTTAATCAACGTTACGTGTTAGTAGAAGAGGCATTAGAAAAGCAAAAAGTAAATATTTTAGTTTTAGATTTCAAGTTATATTATCGACTTGCCTGTCAAGTGTGTATAAACATTTTCTTTTTATTCACTATGATAAGGACACGCTTACAATGTCAGTCGATTAATAAGACTCCCTATGTAGCTATAAGTCTCAAAACTGAAATCATCATCATCATTTCTTCTTCTTCTTCTTCTTCTTCTTCTTCTTATTATTATTATTATTATTATTATTATTATTATTATTATTTATTATTATTATTATTATTATTATTATTATTATTATTATTATTTTATTATTATTATTATTATTATTATTATTATTATTATTATCATCATCATCATTAGTATTAAATCTATTATTATTATTATCATTATTATCTTATTACTCTAACTATCATTATTATTATCATTTCATTATCATTATTAATTTTATTATTATTTTACCATCATCATCATCAACAACAATATAATTATATTATAATAATAACAGTAATAATAATAATAAAATAATAATAATAATAATAATTAATAATAATAATAATAATAATAATAATAATAATAATTATTATTATTATTATTATTATTATTATTATTATTATTATTATTATTATTATTATCATTATTATTATTATCAATATTATCATTATATAATTATTATCATCATTATTATTATATTATTATAAAGTATTATGTATTATCATTATTATTATTATTATTATTATTATTATTATTATTATTATTATTATTATTATCATTACGGTTATTGTTGTTATTGTTGTCACATTGTTATGCATTTTCTTATGTTTAGAAAGTTAAATTGTTATAAATCAAAGATCAATGACCTTTTGTTACACACGAGTTAATGTATGGGTCATTGACATAAATCATAGTAAGATGTTGACGATGTTGGTTTCCCGAAATGTCAGTAATTCAACCTCCTCCCCCTCCCCCATTCTTTCCTACCTCAATCCCTCGATGTTCTGTGAGAGACGATTACGGTTGGACTTGTTTTGTTTTTTTTTAAATCGAAGTCCCAGAATTGAGGGTTTTTGCCAAAATCAGGGTCATTCAAATCGATCGATATTCAAAGGACGAGTTTTCTGACCAAATTTATTTCTTCCAGAACTATCCAGTTAACTATTTAAATAAGCCCCCAGGAGTTTGGTTATCAAACCTGCTATAGCCTATAAATGCAAGTAACTGTAAGAACCTGTTGCCGCTGCTGCTACCGTGACGGTTAATGGCATGTCTTGACAGTTTAATTGCTGACTCTTTTGGAGGAGAAGAGTTTCTGGACTAGGGCTACGTCAGTCGCTTCAATTTAAAAAAAAGTTTCCAGATTGTATTTTTATTTTTTTGGTTGGTTTTTGTTGTTGTTTTTAATATAGTGGCTCTCATTG
>NC_088372.1:23043106-23055606 GCF_034508935.2 Berghia stephanieae | reverse complement strand
ATAAAGAATTATTATTATTATTATTATTATTATTATTATTATTATTATTATTATTATTATTATTATTATTATTATTATAATTCATCACAGATACACCCCTAGCCTAGGTCGTAACGTGGATAAAGAGGTTGGCAGACGACATGTATTTAGGTAGAAACTGTGATCTGTACAAATTTTATTTGGGGGGGGGGGGGGCTGAATAAAAAACAAAAAGACATGTCTACGGAAGAGAGGAGAGAGAGAGAGAGAGAGAGAGAGAGAGAGAGAGAGAGAGAGAGAGAGAGAGGAGAGTGGGGGGGGGGTAAGTGAGAGGGAGAGAGGAAGAGAGAGAGGGGGAGATAGATAGATAGATAGAGAGAGAGAGAGAGATGGAGGGAGAGAGTGAGAGAGAGAGTGAGAGAGAGGGGAGTGAGAGAGAGGGGAGAGAGAGAGGGAGAGGGGAGAGAGAGAGGGAGAGGGAGAGAGAGAAGGAGAGCGGAAGAGGGAGAGAGAGAAGGGGAGATAGAGAGGGGGTGGGAGAGAAAGAGGGAGGGAGGGAAAGAGAGGGGGGGAGAGAGAGAGGGAGGGAGAGAGAGAGAGAGGGGGGGGGGGGAAAGTAGCGCTCTGCCCATTGAAGTTAAATCATTTTCAAAGCATTCTTCTGGATAATTATATCTCTGTGCGGCTGTATAGTCTAGTGGTATGACATTCTCCATCGGATCGGAAGATCCTGGGTTCGAGCCTAGCTCGGCGCATAGTTGAATCCTTGGAGAAGGCTCTTCACTCACATTCTCTCACCGTACTCAGGTGTAAGATAAGTACCTGGTCATTAACAGCGTTGTCTCTGTCGAAAAAATAAATTGTAATATTGTCTAACAGGCATAATGTCCCGTCCTACATGTTAAATGTTGCTGTTGGCCCGGGGCCCCTTGTAAAGCGCTTTGAGCACGTTTATTGGATATTGCGCTATATAAAAGCTCAATTTTTTATTTATTTATTTTCTGGATAATACAAGAGACTCATTGCGTTGATCCCCACCCCCTCCCCGCGCCCCCTTTCTCATCCCTCGACCCACATACTCTCCTCTCCTTGTATCCACTCAGCCTCAGAAAATGTCCGCCAACAAACTTCTTAAACGTAGACTATTGTATTTTATTGGAACAGTACGTATAGTTACGTCTTGAAAGAGTCAGAGGGGTACTTCCTACCATGTCCAATGTTTGCCATTTCAAACACGGATATAAATAGGCAGTTTACATCGCCATATTATTATCGTCAGACACGCCTGGACCATACCTATGATATATTATGTATGATACCTGTGTGATTTGTTGACCCGTAAGAAGTAATTTATGGAATGGTCCCAAGTATTCGATATCAAACTGTGTGAGAAGATTCAACGATATGAAATTATAATATAGTTTAGTATATAATATGTAAGTCTTACTCTAACTGAATTGAAAGTAGAGGGGAGGGGGAGGGGTGTGCTTGGGGGGGGGGGGGGGTGTGTGGAAAGGTTGGGGCAAATGGGGGCGTTAACCGAGTTAAAGATCGGAGAGAAATAGAGCATGACAAAAATAAATAATAGCAGCATAATCAAAGGTAATCGTGTTTAAGTTCAGGGTGATGTCAACTAAAGAACGGAGATTTTAAGAAGCGAGATAAAACTAGAATATCATTGACATCTTTGCATTTATTTCAAAATATTATTACGCGTGTTTACTAGCGACGTGCACTTATTTGCAGGTCTGATAACCCAATTCTTTATGGGCTCATTGTTGGAATGGAAATCTAAAAAAAACGACGCAAAATGTGATCCATTACAAGAATGTTACACTAGACCACCCAGACTTACATAATATAGGTGCACATCATTTATTAGGAATTTGTGGAAAGAAATTTTGAACAATGTTTACTACGAAATTTGAATTAGTGAAACAATCTGAAGACTCTGCTCTCAAAAAAAATATCAAGCGACTGGTTTGTTTGCGTGAAAATCATTACGAGTAAATAAAATCGATCTATACCGTCTTTCGTTAGTTTTAGACACTAATCACGTGGTCTGTTGCATGTCATTTGGAAAGCATGCGCATTATCACCACCCCCCCCCCCCCACCTTTTCCCGTCCAAATTTTAAAAACAAAAATAATAAGGAATAAAGAGTTTTTAAAAATAGATAAATAAAGTAAATAATAAACCGAAAGAAAAAAGGGGGAGAGGGGGGTGGGGGAGGACTTACATAGTTTCACAGCACTTTTATTATATTACTTAATCTTTTAGCCATTATGGACTTTCAATTAGTTGCAATAAATATTACTGTTTAAGTTACATTTATATAATAAGTGGTGTGATTTTTCTAATTTGCGGAGTCGGTTGTCCTTTGTCCCTCCGGCCGACGCCATTATTATGAATTACTGTGTTTTCCATCAGTTTCGATATTGCAAGTGATGGCAAACATTGTTTCATCAGGTTATAGAATCTCTAGCTAGGAATGAAAGGGGGAGGGGGGAGGGCGATAATATTTTTTTTAATCCCCTCTTTACGTGTGAAACTTCGGAAGTCCGTCAAAATAATACCAAAAAAACCCCCCAAAAATAACAACAAAAAACAAACCCAAACTTCATTCAATCCCATGGTAGATTTTTTTCCCTAGGTCTATTCCCGGGCGCAAGTCACAATGCAGTGCAGCAAAGTGAACTACGGCGAGGTGACTTTATTCATAGAGTGTTTAAAAGGAAGGTGGGACATGATCTATAATCCGTACTTAGAAAAGCACACATGATCACATCCTTAAACGACAGGAAGAAACATATATATATATTTTATATATATATATATATATATATATATATATATATATATGCATTTGACTGTTTCCCTCTCAGCCAGGACTCCGGCCAGGGCCAGGACAAAACCAAGTAATCTCATTCCAAGACAAAGACAGAAAGCATGTTGGAAAACAGATATATGGGGATAGAAGAAACAGTATGTACCTCCCTGCTGTGGGAGGCCAGGGACCCCACCCATATATATATATATAATCTGTTCTTAGAAAATATTGATCACATCCATCCTGGCGCCTCCCTCACGGCAAATGATCTCAGCCAGTGTCAGGGCTAAACCAAATTTTATCATTCCAGGATTACAGCAAGGTTGTATTAAACATAAGTTAACTTACGGCATCATTAAGATCAGCGACTCATACTTACGGAATTTCCTTTTCTAACTCTATCGAACAACACACAACAAATATCCTGCTGCCTCGAATAGTGTCCTCTGTGTGTGTGTGTGAATACTGCTAATATCTAATTCGTATGGTTGTATCATGTATGTATACCCATAGATAGGCGGAGTGTCTACCGTCAATGCAAATTTGTCACACCAAGGGACATTATAACACAAATCACCCCTTCTCTCGTTCGCGATTCACAATCACAATGTTTTCAGCTGCCCTTTCTTCGGATCCAGAAAAACCTCTTGAAAGTGGATTTAAAATATATAGGCTACCACTATTTTATAGGTCCTCAATTTAATTCCAAAAAAGAAAGTTGTGTACGAAAAGAACACAATGTAACGGTTGAAATCACACACTACTAACACAAATGAAAGGAAAAGCCTACAATGATAATGTCTTGCCTACGTTGTTAGAATAAAACGGACGAAGGACATTTTCATTCACATTGTCAACATGATAATAAGAAGGTGCGTTCCGACCTAAGTGAAATGAACTGACAGGACAGGTTTACTGAGTAGAAATAAGATGTTGACTGCGACTGGATGTGAATCATAGGTGATACCTCGCTATACGTGTAAGGACTGATTACAGTCCGAAGGAATGTGTGTATATCCGTGTATATCATGATGAGATGGGTGTAGATAGTTCGAAGATGACGTCACTCAGGTCTTTGTTATTGTTTTTTGCCATCCGCGTTTATGAGTAATGCTCACTGAACTGTATTAACCCGACTATAAACGTTCATGGATACACACAATTTTGTGTGTTGGTCCCTTATACTTATACTTCCGGATGGCAATGTTATGACTTCTTAGCCAAGCGCATACTATCTATTAGCGGTCAAGAGGTTGGGAGTAGGGGTGATAGATATCACTGAGAATTGGGTTGAATAATATTTTGTTTTATATACATGTCTGCCTATTAAATGCGAAGGGAGTGTTTCATGTTACGTCATCAGCTAGAGAAAAAAAAAAGGGGGGAGGGCTCTGCTAAATGTTGACAAGTCGTGTTGCCGCGGGTGGGGGAGGGGGGGGGGGGGGGTTCAGAGTACAGAATAAAGAGGATAAGTCAGACCATCGCCGTCGTTAACTTTTGCCTGACACTGACCAAAAATGATGCCAAAAGACAAGTCTTTGGCCACAAAAATTATAAAGAAAGAAAACAAATCGTGAGTTATATTCAATAGTTCAACCAATAAAATAACTTGTTTCCTTGAGCTCTATTAACGACAACTCACAAGACGCAACACAAACCTAAAAAAAAATGACGTCAAACTATAAGTCTTAGAGGGTTCTAGTGTCAGGCTACAAGTTAACGATGGCTACGGTCAGACCAAAGATGATGCCATTAAAAAGTATCCATTTATCCTTCAAAATAGCAAAAAGGTACTTTTCACACATCATTACGTCATTTAAAAATTGCTCATGTTGACCTCCATTTCCTCCTCCTTGTCATCATTTGTAATTATTAGCTTGACCCCCCCCCCCCCCCCCCCTTTCCCCAAAAGATGACGTCATCATATTATAAAAGAAAGAAAGATTAACATTTTTTTCAACATCGGCTTACTCATTTATTATTTAATAATTTATTATGTAATGGGGAAGTCATAGGCCTTGTAGGCCTCTATTATATTAAATTAAATTAATAGGCCGATTCTACGGGTGGAAACATGACTGGCCATGTAAAACGCCTGTGTGATCTAGAGAATTATTACTTTACAACAACAAAAAATCAAATAAACTTTGATCCCCACCATAAACGACCGTTACAGTTATTTTATCACAAACAAGTGCATCCTTGACTATCCTTTGGGACATAAAAATGGTTTGAAGTCAAACTTTGAAGCGTTGATAAAAACCTTAGAGAGGAGAAAATCACACGAAGCTTTAATTAGTAATCCAGGCCTATTTTATGTAATCTTGTGGTATAACACTCGTTTACGGATCGGAAGGTCCTGGGTTCGAGCCTCGCTCGGCGCATAGTTGAGTCCATGGAAAAGGCTCTTTACTCACATTCTCTCAAGGTACTCATGTGTAAAATGAGTACCTAGTCGTTAACATCGTTGTCTCTGTCGAAAAAAAAAAATAATATCACCTAAAAGTCGCCATGTCCCGTTCTTAATGTTACGTGTTGCTGTTGGTCAGGGACCCTTTGTAAAGCGCTTTGAGCACGTTTAGTGGATATTGCGCTATATAAAACTCAATTTAATTTTTTAAATCTAGTATTATATCAGAATGAATTAGAGAAAGAAAATTGATATTGGAGTCAGAATTATGATAATTTGATATTTTGAAATGAAAGATACAAAACCCACTCTCCACAATGGAGATGTTTATTTTTAACTCAGATCTTATAAGTTAAGTTTATAATTGAATTTTAAGCAACAGGTTCCCCTCGACATAATACCGTTTTGAGACGGTTGGTCGTAATAAGATATTTACAAATATATGGGCAACAAACGTTGTTGTGTGTGTGTGTGTGTGTGTGTATGTTTGTGTGTGTGTATATGTGTGTGTGTATGCTTGTGTGTGTGTGTATGTTTGTGTGTGTATGCTTGTGTGTGTGTGTATGTGTGTGTGTATGTTTGTGTGTGTGTGTGTATGTTTGTGTGTGTGTATGTGTGTGTGTATGTTTGTGTGTGTGTGTGTATGTTTGTGTGTGTGTGTATGTGTGTGTGTATGTTTGTATGTGTGTGTGTATGTTTGTGTGTGTGTGTGTATGTTTGTGTGTGTGTGTGTGAAATCAGATAGTCCTCTTTGAGTTAAGATCAGTGTGATGCCCACGACACGACGGTTCGAAAATTTAAAAAAATTGTTTGTTTTTTTGTTGTTGTTCTTTTTTTTTTAAATTTCTTGCAACGCTCCTACTCTTACTTAATCGCATCGTGTATTTTTATAATAATAAAGTAAAGAAAAAATTTTAAGGGGAAAAAGAAAAGAAAATGCAGCATTCAATGGAAAATGATGTTTACTCGCTTACTTTCTTTCTTACTTAATTTCTTACTTAATACTAAACATTGTTGGGTTTTTTTTTATAAACAATAACGTGAATGGAATTGAGCTATCCGTGATTATTGTTATTGTTTTTATACCACCAAATAGGTGACTAATTATCACACGATTGATGTATATATACGTATGTATATTTGCTTGTAATATATGTATGACAATGTATGTATCGATGTGTGTGTGTGTGTGTGTTAGAGAGAGAGAGTATGTGTGTGTGTGTGTGTGTGTGTGTGCATGTGTGTGTGTGATTTGGTGCATGTGAACTTATATTCATATGTCCGAACTGCATAATAGTAATATTTAAACTAATAATCAATGTAAAGCGCTTTGAAGCTTAGGCATAAGCTCTATATAAATGTATTCGTACATCTATTATTTATTTATTATTCTGGATCAGATTATAAATATGTCTGCCTTGTAAATGCTTAGTAACGCTCGAACTAACAATTCCCGATCTATCCGTAAATAATCTTATATCATATGCCGACCGACCAGTCGAAATAGTTTAAAATTGTTCGTTGTTCTCAATATGATCTAATAAAGCGTATCGTCGTATAATGTTACAGTGTAATTTTATGCGTCACTGCGTCTAACCAATGATGAATACTCCCATATTTGAAAGTCAGCTGGTCTGACGAGTCGGCATGGAAAAGGTGGCAATTGGATTCAGTAGTCTGGTGTCACGCCGCCCGGCAACGGCGGCCATCTTGGTTCTAAACAAAAAAAAAATCATTACTTTTTATTCTTCATGCTGGCTAGAACTTTTCATATGTATTGTGATCAGAATGTGTAAAAGTCAAAACATAATCAAATTTATGGGGGTTTTTTCCTCTGGATACGCTTTTATGCTCGCCGGAGAAATATTTCATACGGGCGTCCGCCATTGTTCCGATAGTTTAGAGCTAGTGTTACTAAGTTACT
Organism: Berghia stephanieae; assembly: GCF_034508935.2. Lineage (NCBI taxonomy): Eukaryota > Metazoa > Mollusca > Gastropoda > Nudibranchia > Aeolidiidae > Berghia > Berghia stephanieae. The sequence goes on along the minus strand of NC_088372.1, from coordinate 23,048,463 downwards.
ATGCGTCATTAGGAAGGAAGTGACGTTACGACTATTGAAGAGTATTGTCGTTACCAAGGCAAGAGAAGTAAGTGCTCATTGCCTATGAAGCGTGTCTTGTCGAAATGAGTCATATTCTAATGAAAAGTAAGATTGCTTGCAAAATAATCGTATTCTTAAAAATAACAAGCTCTTCCATGTGCGGCCCTTTGTCCATTTCCATCTTTTTAAACTTGGACCGCTAGAGGCTCCGATTACCCGTAGATTAGAAATCTGAAAAATAAACTATAAATCAGTGCCAGACAAATCATAAGGAAAAAAGAATACAAGCAAAAAACCACCCCAGAAAGCTTGCCTTCCTGACCTCCGTTTACCAATCAGACGTGCAACTATCTTCACAAGAATACGCGTTTCTGCGGCTATGTGGTCTAGTGGTATGACACTCGCTTTCTTCGGATTGGAAGGTCCTGGGTTCGAGCCTCGCGCTTGGCGCATAGTTGAGTCCTTGGAAAAGACCCTTTACTCACTTTCTCTCACCGTACTCAGGTGTAAAATGAGTACCTGGCTGTTAACAGGCGTTATGTTCCGTCCTACATATTAAATTTTTCTGTTGACCAGGGACCCCTTGTAAAGCGCTTTGAGCACATTTAGTGGATATAGCGCTATATAAAGCTCAATTTTTTAAATTCATTTTTTTTCTGCTGTGACCCTCCGCTTGCATAATAATAAAAATATCCCTAAACTCGAGAGGACGGGCTTAACTGCAGGAAATATTCTGCCTTGTTAATGCTTAGTAACGCTCGAACTATCAATTCCCGATCTATCTGTCAAAAATCTTAACATAGCATAATATGCCGACCAATCGAAATAGTTAAAAAGTATTCGTTGTTCCTAATACGATCTAATAACGCGTGGCGTCGTATAATGTTACAGTGTAATTTTATACGTCACTGCGTCTAACCAAGGACGAAGACATTGCAGTGCGCTCCATTTGCATTTTGAAAAAAAACAACTCAAGGTTAGGGAGCATGCACTGATGAATGGAATCCTGAAAAGACGAATTTATGAAATTGGATTCAATAGTCTGATGTCACGTCGCCCAGCAACGGCGGCCATCTTGGTTCTAAACAAAGAACATATGTACTTTTTATTCATGCTGGCTAGAACTTTTCATATGTCTTGTGATCAGAATGTGTAAAAGTCAAAATATGATTAGATTTATAATGTTTTTCTCCTCTGGATATGCTTTTATGCTCGTCGGATAAATATTTCATAAGGGCGTCCGCCATTGTTCCGATAGTTTAGAGCCAGTTACTAAGTTACCATGCGTCATTACGAGGGAAGTGACGTCATGACTGTTGGAGCGTATTGCCAAAGCGGAAAGAAAAATACTCGTACAATAAAAAAAAACCCTGTAAAAGCAATCGAGGCTTACCTGTAAGGTGAAGATTGTTTAAGATTTTAACTCACTGTCGTCAGGAAGGTATGTGAGGAATGTGAGTATAGATAGAATGCGCTTGGCCAAGGAGTTCACAACATTGCCATCCGGAAGTATAACGGACAAACACACAAACTCTGTGTAACCATGAACTTTTTTAGTCTGGTTAATACAGTTTAGTGAGAACAACTCACAAACGCGGATGGCAAAAACAATAACAAAGGCCTGAGTGACGTCATCTTCGAACTATCTATACGCTCACCTTTGACCAGTCACACTTTCGCAAGTCGCAGTTGGGTATAACTCCACTGTCATCAGAAATGTATCCTCACATTTAAATAACATGCGAGTCTATTTCTATACAATTTATTACAATCTAAGTAATATGGGAGGTTGGGTGTGTGTGGGTGTGTGTGTGTGTGTGGGGGGGGGGGGGCATATTATGACTACGTTCCTGGCGACTGTGAGTTAAAATCTCAAACAATCTTCACGATGTAGGTAAGCCTGGATTGATTTTACAATTTCAACTCACTGACGTCAGTTCACTAAATAAGTAATGTCCGTTTTGAGAGCCACGATTGTGACCTATATTGTGAAAAATAATTGCTTTTTGATATTGCTCAAAAGATGTTATTTACATAGAAAAATAATTTATACATTAAAGTGATTCCGAAAGTTGAACACACACCGGGTAATGGGCATGATCTATATTATTAACTTTCCATGTGCTCGAGGTCATTGGTCACATTGCAAAATGAACTCAAAGTGACCCACTTAGTGAAAAGTATTCACAGCTTTTTAAATATCTAACATCACGATTGTTCATTTGATTCAGCTTGACACCTGGGCATGTTTATAACATTTGTAAACAAAGCAGCGTGTTTACATTTGTTAGGAAATATCCAACCACTGGACAGCAACAAATAATGTGATTGATGACCTGGTTGAACGAAATATGAATATAGATCGCTCCCATTGTGAATAGAATTTATAAATCCATTAAACAACAATAGGGTTTTCATTTCAAAGCTGCATTAAAATAAATGAGAAGAATCATTTCACTATTTTATGGTTTTTATTTCCCCGAATGTTACATAATTCGATTGTAATACTCTAGAAATATGGTAATACTATCCTACTCTTGCCAGCTGTTGCTCTATTTATAACATAATGGAAAATATACCAGCTAAGGTTATAGCACTGGACGTAGATGAGTGCTATGAGCTTAAAACAGAAATATTGAATTCTGTCAATTTTATTACTGAATTTAATTAAAGGCTAACCTACATTTTTCTATTTCAGAAAAGTGAGTGGAGCAGGCACTTATGTTGGTAACAACAAGATATGAAGTGAGTAGAAAAGTGCCAGAAGACAATAGAGAATAAAAATTTTTCGCGGCGGTGGTGGGGTTTGAACCTGCGACCTTATTGGTACGACAACTCCGCCTGGCAGGTGAGAGCGTGGCTCTACCGTGTGAGCTATCCACGAACACAAAAATATTCGTATCAAACCCAAGTCATTTCTATTTTATGATTTGCATCTTCACTGATTCCTCAGTCATAATTGTGTTATTTTTCCAAACTTTATATTATTTGGCAATCATATATTTTATACACAAACGATTTTTATCATTGAATGGCAAGGACATCTGACAAGTGAATTGTCCAAAATAAAATAATCGCGCATTTAAATGGGAGTTCTATCAATGTTAGTTTATCGTGAGATAATCAAAATTCTAAAAATTCATTGCTAAATTTGATTCCCACAAATTCATTTTCGTTTTGATAGGCAGATGTGATCGACGTTCACAAGTTCCTTTCATAAATGGTCTTCAATTATAGTAAAGAATTGTTAAGTTCATATGCTTTAAAAAAAAACACAAAGCAGAGCAAGCTTGTCAAAGTACACCAAAGGGACGTCTGATATTTGTCTCTTTGGAGGTTTAAAGGAACCTCTAAAACCGGTGACAATTGATCCACTTTGATTGCAGCTTCATATCGGACCCATAATTTTAGAGGTGTCTCATTTCTCTACCATGATATTATGATGTTAGATGTGTCAGAAAATCATTACTCTTTGAAACATTATTCCGGATTTCTTTGTCAACTACCAGTCGTATCACATAATATATTATTATTGGCTATTTGATCACTTTAATTTGATTTAATTTCTGTATGGTGTTTGCAATGCTCTATGTTGGTTCATTTAGGACAGCGTGGCTCAGTGGTATGGTTTTTGCTTCTTACCCAAAAAGTTCGACCACCCACCTCGCTATGTGGCCTTACCTGACTTTGAGGCGCTGTATGCACGCGCGCTTGGGTTATTCCAGTCTTCCCTTGGAATAGACCATAAAGACACATTTTTCCCTTGGTGATGAATAAAGGAAATGTATCTATTATTTATTTATTTATATATTTGTAATGTAACTATGTAACTTTTGGGTGAAAAACTAAGCAATGTGAAATTCTTTTTATGATTTTATGCCTAGAAGGCTTTCATCAACAATATAAAGATGCAGTTCGCGATAACTATTAAAGTGGTAGAGTGTCCATTAATAATCAATGATAAATTGCTTACTTCTAATACCAGCTTCAGTATTTTCTCGCCGGGGTATCCTGACAACCGAGGTCTATATCTTATCTAGATTTGTACCTTGCCAAAGTGGAAAAAATCATTAAGTGATATTCATTTAGTCGATCTCATTTTATAATGTTACGACATTGTCGTTCTAATCAGTGTTTACATAACCCTGGCATTATAAAAATATTTTCAATCCAAAAAATGGCAGCTTACATTACAAACAACTCTATGCGTATCTGCCTCGGTGAGTAACCAAAGCCTACATATCTTTTGTCTACATATACAGCAGTTGACCTTCTCTGTAGCAACAACTGCAGAGTTTTGGTCTTATGGCATTAATTGGTGTTGGTAAATTCCTCATTGTCCATCTTATTGTGTTTTTTTTTTCAATGTAATATCCAATAAACCTACACCATCACCTCAATTGAGTCTGTTTTTCGTTGCTGAATCTGTCTTTTTTTTTCAATTCAATTGGCCTTTGATAAAGTGGTCTATTAAGTGACACAGCAAGGAAACTAGCATCTAAACACCCTAATTGTGCAATGTTTTTGATAGGATCAAGGCCTTTATTGACTAATAATTGAACAAAATTTGATTAATTGTATCCTGTTTTTATTTTTTGGGTTTTTTTTTTTTTTTTTTTTTTTTGGGGGGGGGGGGGGGGGGGGGGGGAGGTCAGCTGAACCGTCATTTTCATGAAAATTATGATAATCATGTCTAACTCTTTTCCATTTAGATATAGTAAAGAATCATCACAATAGCCCGTGATTAACTGTACACATTCATACAGAAATGCGTTAAAAGTTTTGTAACGTTAGGTGTTGAACAAAGTCATTGCTCCACCATGTGCATTTTTTTTTCAATTTTAAATAATAATATGCTGCGAAAATAACCGGTAGACGACATATTACTTCCCATGCTCGAGTGATGATTCAACAAGGCTTTCCTCTTTCAACAACCCAAATCAATTGCTTATTTTTCATAATCATTGTTGTATTAACTTGATCTCCCCCCCCCCCCCCCCCCCCCACCCTTATCCATGATTCTTTGGTTCACAAATTTATATAATTTATCCTTTGTTCCGTTCGGATACGGTAATCACAGGAGACATGTCCTCAATCATCGGTCTGATTAAATAGATTTTTTTTTTCCGCTTTATATTATTGTTCTTTGTTTTCCAACAATGTCTCCGTTTCTTCTGTGTTTTTCATTTTAAAATATATTTGACCAGCACTCACTTATGTATACTGTTTTGTTTCGTTGTAAGTTCTGCCCGTTTTTATATAGATGGAGTGAAATTGACGTCACTCATCTAATCTCTTTGTTATTGTTTTCAGCCATGCCCCCGAGTCTTGTGGTG
>NC_088372.1:23008106-23038106 GCF_034508935.2 Berghia stephanieae | reverse complement strand
TCCCGCTGATATGATGGTGATGATAAATAAATTAAACATAATTCCCTTTATTCATCCCATAGGGGAGATTCGTCTTTCGGGTCTATTCTAAGGGAAGACTGGAATAACCCAAGCGATAGCCGCAGTGCAGCGCCGCAAATTTAGTTAGGGCAAGGTGACTTGCTCAAGACCACTCAGCGGCGGGTGATCGAACTCGGTACCTTTCGGGTGCCAACCAAAGACCGTACCGCTGCCCTGATGATGATGATGATGATGATGATGATGATGATGATGATGATGATGATGATGATGATGATGGGAACTAACAAAGAATACACAGGCATCTAAAATTGAAACATTCCATATTCAAAGCTAATGTTTTACTTTAAAAAATTGAGCTTTACAATATCCACTAAATGTGATCAAAGCGCTTTGTAAAGGGGTCCCGGTCAACAGCAACATTTAATATGTAGGACGGGACATGCCGCCTGTTAGGCGATATTACAATTTTTCAGACAAAGACAACGCTGTTAACGGCCAGGTACTCATTTTACACCTGAGTACGGTGAGAGAATGTGAGTAAAGAGCCTTGTCCAAAGACTCAACTATGCACCGAGCGCGAGGCTCGAACCCAGGACTTTCCGATCCCAAAGCGGGTGTCATACCACTAGACCATTATAATGCACGAGAGCCATGGTCGACTAGAGTACTACCTATAGTTACGTCATGACTAGACCACATAGCCGCACTACTGTAGGAGTGTTCATTGATAGAGGGATGCGTGTGTGTCATAGAAATAGCCTTAGTGTGTGTGTGTGTGTATGTGTGTGTGTGTGTGTGTGTGATAGTCAAACTTTAGTAGGTTTAATGAAGTCTTGTCACACACGCGTGATACACCTATACGAATTTCCCTGCCACTGCCACCCAGACACACTAACATCTGACAAGGAGTGAGGGCTGTGGAAGAACCACAGACTACCGTGTGCAAACATTGGCGATTGGTATCGGATGGCAAACTGTGATCGTTTGAATTTGAAATGATTCGAAACACTCGTTACCCCTCCGCTCGCTCGAATCCTGATCGTCTCAAGCTCGTCTCACGTGTCAAGATCGTCTCAAGCTCACAACCCGCTTGATCGTTTTACGATCGAGTGATCGTTTTACTAACTCGCTCTTCCGGCATTGAGATCGAGCACTGACTCGTGGCTTGGCGCTCGGTCGTCGATCGAGTAAAAGCGATCAAATAACCCAACACTAGTCTAGAAAATACCGCTTTCTGTGCACGTAAATACGAATATTGTAGACTCAGTCCCTTTAGGATTGAATTATTGTCGGTTTTGTTGTTCATCCTTATCATTAAAAAAAAATTTGTTTAATTGGTTTGCAATATCGGAATATCGTGCAAACTATTTGGCAATCACGCCTCCACGCTTTCAAGTCGAAATTAAAAAAAAAAAAAAAAGAAAGAAAGAAAAAAAAAAAAGAGGAAAAAAAGGTGTGTATGCAGTCATCTGCAGGCCTAATATCCATTGTTTAATCTCCAGTCCTCTGATGTTAAAGTAATCAATGACATTTTGTTTTCCTACCCTAAAGGAGTTCTCATCAAAGAAAATAGTACTTCTCTTTCATTCACACCCCGACTATTAATGCTATGCGCTTAGCCAAAAATCTCACATTTCGCCAGCGTACCACACACAAAACTCGGTGTAATCTTGAACGTTTATAGTCTGGTTGGTAGAATTTAGTGAGAATTACTCATAAAATGGCTGGCTAAAACAATAACAAAGAACTGAGTGACGTCAATTTCGTTCCAGTAATTGACTAACAGTCTATATTTCCTTTACTAAATTAAGTTTGTCGCATTATGTACAATATCTATAAAACTGGAAGTTGGGTTGTCTCTCCCTTTTCTTATTTAGCCAATTATCATCATCATCATCCTCATCATCATCATCATCATCATCATCATCATTATCATCATCATCATCATCATCATCATCATCATCATCATCATCATCATCATCATCATCATCATCATGCATTCATAACTTATATTGATATTTTGAAATGTAAACAATAGATGTTTAATTTATTGTAAATCAACTGTATAATTTACTTATATCATACCTGCCAAGTACCCGTCCCCCCGATTTTCTCTCAATTTAGAGCGGTCTACCAAAAATTAAGAAATTTCGACTTTTTCCGTTTTCTAAATCACCTGGAATACAGTTATGAAATATTTAGCATGAGTACTTGATTCACATTATACTAGCTTATCATATTTTCACAACTTTCCAGATGAGGCATCTTTAAACGTGGATCTTATTGATGTTATGCGTATAGCTAGAATAAGCACAACATTCGCCTAGTTGGATATTACATATCAACACACAAAACAATGTAAACTTAGTTTGATTGATAAAATTGAGTGAGAAGTAATATTTAAATGACTGTCTAAAACAGCAACAAAGAATCGAGTGCCGTCATTTTCGTTCCTTGTATATATATATATATATATATATATATATATATATATATATATATATATATATATATATATATATATAGTGGTTGGGCATTCTGCGACTTCGGTTATGGAATTACTTTTCCATAGATTCTGAAAAATGCTTTTCTAAGGCTATCTAAGAGTTCTGAAAGAAATAGGAACGAATGCCCTTTTCCCTCATCCTAATCCAAATTCAATTCATAGTCTACTTTTGCATGAAGAACATCAGTCACCTTATTTGACATCTCTTTTCTCTCTATCACTTACACCACATACACACACTCGCACACACACAAACATACACACACACACACACACACACAATTGCCCTTCTGACATTTTCCATTTAGAAAAAGAAAAAAAAGTTTTACACAATAAATGCATATACATCACGTTACACATATTATGTATCAGATCACCCGGGTAACTGAATACACACTTTCTTTTAAAACAAAAGGCAAAAGGCCAAGTGCAGCAGACGACAACTGGCAACACAAACAAGGCGACAGCAGACGACAAAAGCAGGGTTGCCAGTTTGGCATTTTAAATGCCAGATTCCAAAAATCTGGCATTTTTGAAAACCGTTTGGCATTAGAAAAATCATTTGGCATTTGGCATTTTCATTTGGCATTTTCTTTTCTTGTATATTATACTTCAAATGACACCTTTTCTTAATAAAAAAATTACCCCAACAGGAAATTTAGTATAATTCAAAAAAAAAAGAAAAAAAAGAAAAGAAAACACGCAAGCCACCAGGATATGATAGTAAATTGTCTATCAAAAGTGAGTAGTTTTCTTAGTGGGGGTGGGAGTCAACAGACTTTGGCATTTTTTTGAGTGTTTTGGCATTTTTTGAGTCTTCCCCTGGCATTTTGTTGAAAAATAATCTGGCAACCCTGGACAAAAGTAAACTTGAGACTTGCTTGATACGATATTCCCGAATGCTTGTTCATTTATCAAAGATATACTCAGTGGATTTGCTGCTTTGGTGCATTTGACATTGAAAACGTAATTATGTAGAATAACTGAATAATTCGCTATTATTCTAAGGGATAAATTACAACCCAAAGACATGATGGGTGCAAAATGACAATGTTGGATGATGAAGCACGTGCTCTTCCATCGGTCTCAGGTTTTACATGATGATTTGATGTTTAACCGCCTTTGGTGTGAACGATTGGCCGACTGCATTCTCTCTCTCTCTCTCTCTCTCTCTCTCTCTCTCTCTCTCTCTCTCTCTCTCTCTCTCTCTCTCTCTCTCTCTCTCTCGATATCTTATCTGATGGAGGGAGCCTGAGCAATGAGATTTCATATTCATATTTTATTATCCAAAAAAGAATGGCTGAGTGTTTGCTTTTGACTGTTTTATGAAATAGATGTATGCGCATGTTCTTTCTACAAGACTGAAGTGTTGGCCATATTAGTGTGTCAAGAGCTGCTGTCACACACCCAGGTTCCATCTTGCACTTGCTGCAATTTGGGCAAATCTTGCAGCTGCTCCCTGAATGTTTTCAATGGCTTTTTTGTCCTTTATTTACATTTTTAAGTGTTTGATCCAACATTTGGTAATCAAAGCTTATTGTGTTTTTCTTGGTGGATATTGACACCACAGAGCATTTTCCAGGATGGAAATTCAATTGCCATGGGTTTGACCATTGCATCAGTGAGTCTAGACGTTTAGATATATCTGACTGCATTAGATCAAATTTTGCCCAAATCATTTATAAAAACGAGGAGGCAAAATGGCCCCAATACAGTTCCCTTTAGCACTCCAGATAGCACCCTATATTTTTCACTTTTGTTTGTCTATCAAGCACCACCTCTTGAAACCGATCACTCAGCCAATCTTTGAACCAGATAGCACCCTATATTTTTCACTTTTGTTTGTCTATCAAGCACCACCTCTTGAAACCGATCATTCAGCCAATCTTTGAACCAGATGTAATAGACTAAGATCTATCTAACTGGGATCTGTGCGTTTTTAGTGATATTGGTTCATCAGGTTTCCTGTTACGTATTCCGTCATATTCTAATTTTTTAACAAGCCTTGTGAGGTATGGTGTCAAAGACTTTTGAAAAATCAAGTACTATTAAATCTGTTTGTTTCCTTTCATCTAACGCATTTGTTATTTGTTCAAGTGTATTGATGAGTTGGGTCTCACCTGAAATACCCTTCTGAAAACAATGTTGGTAGTCAACTAGTATATGATAGCGGTCAAAATAGTCCATAATGCTGTGAAATAGAATATGCTCAAGTACCTTGCAAATAATTGATGTAAGTGAAACTTCCCTATAATTTGAGGCTATGTCTTGTTTGCTTTCTTTGTGAATTGCAGTAATCCTAGCATGTTTCCAATCATTTGGGACCTGTCCTTTGTCGAGAGATTGCTGGAATATGATGCAAAGGTATGGAGATATTTCATCGTTCTTTCAGGATTCGTGTTGGAATATAATTCAGGTCCAGACGCTTTCGAGAGATAGATGTCTTTTAGTTGTTTGGTAACAGCCTCTCTGTTTTTGGCATAGTGGGTATATTGCTATTTTCCATGCATAGCAATGTTTTATCTTTTATTGTAAAGACACTTTGGTATTGTTTATTTAATATGTTGCATTTTTCAATAGTGTCTGCTGCCTTTGATCCATCAGACCTTTTTAATACAAAAATGCTTGACACGTCTTTCTGTTTTGTTTGTATATATTTCCAGAAACGCTTGGTGATAGCCCCATTATCATTATTCTTTCCTCTATGATCAAGGTCAAGCATGTCATTGACATGATTATGATGTTCGTTTCTTAGTTCTTTATATATTACGGTTTTCATTCCAGTCGTGGTCGTTGTGTACTTTTGATTTGTTGTAGAATCTGTGTTGTTGACATACTAATCATTTAATTTTTGGCTTTCAAACAACATCCTGATCACTTATGCCTGGAGCTGTATAGACTGATTGTAGGAGGACGGGGTAGGTTGTAAGCACTAGGTCAAGGGCGTTAGATTTTCTTGTTGGCTCAATGACTGCCTGTATGAGATTGAACGTGCACAATTTCTAACATTTCCTCACTTAGCTCCATATTGGGGGTTTTGTCTTATTTTGTCTTATTTATCTTTTCCCCAATTGATGTCTGGCAAGTTAAAATCCCCAGAGAATGAAAGTTGGGTTTCTCATCGATTTGTAAATTGTTGCAAGGGATTTTTGAAGTTATTTTAATGTCTCTATTCCACTTGGAAGGTTGATGGTAAAAGCTGCCCACGAACATGTGACCTTGTTTTTGAAAAACTTTTGACCATACAATTTCGCAATTTCACTTCTTTTGCGGCAGATGTCTTTCTTCACAGCTATAAGTACACCTCCCTGGCCAAGTGACATATCTTTCCTGTATGGTGGTGGATCGAGGTAATCACTGTTAAAGATTGAGTTGCTATGGATATTTTTATTAATTATTTTTGTCTAAATACATTTCGGTTGCTGTTATAATATCTGGTTTGTGAGTTTCTGTAATTTGTTCAAGTTTTAGTCTCTTGTCAAAACTTATTAGAATACGACAATTTATGTTCTTAATTCTAATAGTATTTTTACTTTCAGTACTTTTTATTTTGTCTTTGACTGAAGGTGCGTTGGTCGTTGATGATGGTGCTGTTGTAGTGGAGAGGTGTTTTGCATTTGTTGAACTGAAATCTGAAGAGGCACAGAATAGCATTATCATCATTGTAGGGATGTCGTTGCAGCTGTTGTTGTTCTTGTGTTTTCTCTTGTTGGTGTTGGTGTCAATATCAATGTAATCGCTACATTTTTTGCCAAATACCCAGTTTGCTCTACACCAAAGTGATGTTATTCATGCAATGCCTTCACATCACACCCCGCAGTTGCACAACACTACATTCACATGCCTTCACTACTTAACCACTGTCTCTTGACTCTAGTAAGTCTGTTTGTCTTGGTAGTCATGAATGCAACATATATACAACCTCAACTGATATAATCCTATTTCCTCGACCAAGCTTTTCAGGACACCCAAATGACGTTTCACCAAAATCTTAGCTGCTCTTTTGGTTTTTACCTTTCTATCCTCTGATATAGTGTTTACAATCCAATTTAATTTCTTTTTAAAAGCCCCAATGCACACCCAAATTCATACCTTTCAATGCTACGAGAGTCGAGAAACATTTTCAGGTTAGTGGGGGAACCCCTTTTAATGCACTTTGAGCTGATAGCACTTTTTGTGTTATAGGACTCTGAAATGAGTAGACAATGCTCAAAACTTTTCTCATGTCCATTATTAAATTAAGGATTTATTTGTTTTGCTTTTTTAAAAACTGCATATTCCATTGATATAAGCGCAATAGAGCTGTTTATAATTTTTTAATTACTTACCGTTATGCTGTTGTACGTCTCTCAACAAGTGAGTTGCATTTGATTTGGTTTTCTTAGTGATGGTTGATATGTGGTCAATCCAATTGCTTATGTCCAAATCTATGTGCTGTGTCCTCTATGATATGATTATTATTACTATGGAAATTTCTTTCATATTTATATCATAATTCTTGGAGTAATAAATTTTAGAAATTTAGAAATAAATCATATAATTATTGCAATTTCATTATCCCACTTCTTTCTTTTCAGTTAAGTTATTAACAGTTCAAATGAATTTTCTGACAATTGCTTTTGTGTTCTTGACCTCAACCGTCTTCAAAGCAAGTTTAAAGGATGAAATAGGTAATTAAATTTGTGTCCTTGAATGATTGATTTTAAACAATTTGTTGAAAGGTAATTTAAAACCAAAAAATATATAATGAAAGTAAAAATCCATCTCATATCTAGTATAATTTAATGTTGTTTGTCATTTAATGAAAATAATTATGATCTGCAGTGATATCACGAAGGGAAATGTATTTTTCTGCAATGTTATCCACAACTCATTTATGTTACATAGAAGGTAATACTAACACTACAAGTTATTATAAGTCTACTTCCCATTAAGAATATCATTTGTTTCTCTTTACATCACTTGTGTCCCTAGCCTCAATGTCCCCATCGTTGTAATGTTTGTGATACTTTAAATAGTCCTTGAGCTAGGAACAGGATTTAAGTTAGAATGAGCGGGTTCTGAAATATAAGCAAGTTATGGCAAAATTTCATTACATTTTAATCTCCCAATGGCATCCTGTATCTTTGGGTTTGATGGAGAAAAGTGGACAGTGAGATATAAGTGGAATGAGAAGGGAGCACCGGAGTTGAAAAACAGAGTTGGTGAATACAAAATGCGCCTAGATGATGAAAAGAAGGTCAATTACGAGGCAGAAGTCGAAAGATGGATTGAAGAGGTGTGCTTGTTCCCTGGAAAGGAGAGGAAGGAGGGCTGATGGTCGTGGAGCAACCCACCAAGGGGAAAGTTCGACCTGTGCTTTACTTCAGAGAGCTTAATGCTCACGTAAGGAGTCACACCACGACAGCTGATGTCTGTGGAGAAAAAAATAATGGCGTCAGGTAGACGGGGAGGCAGAGATAGTTGACTTAAAGGCTGCATATCTACAGCTACATGTGACAGAGGACCTGTGGAAGCACCAGTTGGTAAAGTCCAACGACAAGGTGTATGTACTGTCTTACAAGGCTGGAGTGATTATGTGGGAGATGCAACCAGAGACAGGATGAGGGAGGTAGTGAGAGAGGTAAAGCAAAATGACCCTGTGAGAGGTAGATGGCAAGTTCCAAAGTCAGAGGAGGGGACAGTGTGGACAGATGCCAGTGACATGGCGTTAGGAGTATTTTTGGAGATTGCTGATGTTGTGGCAGAAGACGGCACATGGATGAGAAAGAAAGAAGACTACAGTCACATAAATGTAGCGGAGCTTGAAACAGTATTAAAAGGGATGAGCCTATGCGTGAATTGAGGCATCAAGAACATCATCGTGAACACGGACTCTGCTACCGTGGAGGGTGGCTGAAAACAACCATGAGCGGAGAGAGGAGGGTAAAAACGAAAGGCGCAGCAGAAATCTTGATCAAGCGAAGATTAGGGACTTTTAAAAGCCTCGTTGAAGAGCTGCAGTTGAATGTTACAGTTCGTCTGGTGAAATCGGCAGACAGCAAAGTAGATGTGCTCATCAGAGTGTGGAAAAAGTTATTGGTGAATGAGGCGGAGGCTGCCAGTGTGAGTGTGGAAGAAGTGGGTGAGATGCACAGGCAACATCATGTGGGTGTAGAGAGATCGTGGTTCTTGGCGAAGAGTCGTTCAGAAGGAAACAGTCAAATAGGTTGTCAGGAGGTGCCAAGAATTCCAGAGTATTGACCTTGCACTGCAACGACATGAAGCGTGGGTACTGAGTGTGGACAGATTATTGGACGAGATTGGGTACAGATGTGGTACACTACAGGGGCATGCCATATTTGTCAATGGTTGACTGTGGGCCGGGATGATTTGCCATCTGGAGAAAGATGAAAGGGGAGTTGGCGACGGAAATTTGTCAACAGTTGGAGCAAGTGTTTTAAGAAAGGGGGCCGGTGGCAGAGGTGTTATTGGACAATTCTCCAGCGTTCAAGTCTGTGGAAATCAAAGAACTGCTTCAAGAGTGGGGAGTGAAGAGAATTTTCAGAGCAGCCTACAGACCGGCAGAAAACGGCATAGTGGAGCGGCACCAACGGACAATCAAGGCCATGGCAGAAAGAATGAGAAAGAGTCCAGTAGAAACTGTGTATTGGTATAACATAGCACCAAAAGATGGACAAAAGGAGAGTTCTGTAGCCCACAGTACAGTGCACACATATGATTGGAGAATGGAGGTAGATGCTAGAAGAGAACAAGAAGAGAAGCCAGAATGTGTTGTGAAGGCTGGTGATGATGTGTGGGTGAAGCCTGGTGACGGATGATGTACCACGAGATGGAAGCAGGAAATGGTAACGAGGGTGAATTCAGCAAACAATGTTGACGTAGACGGGATGGCTAGACATGTAATGGACATTAGACCTGTATTGACTGAAGAAGAGGATGGAGAAGAGGAAGAAGAGATTGACGCTGTGCATGAGGATGAAGAGCATAGCTACCCCTCACGAGATAGAGCTCTGCCGAACTGGATGAAGGACTATGTGAAGGCATAGGAGAAGGGAAGGGAGTGTACATAGTGTAAATAGAAGGGTGTTACTGTAACTGTTGTTGATTATGAATCAAGGGGGGATGTGGTTGTGGTGTTATTTTTGTTGTTGTGTGAAGTAAATGAATGGAAGGAGGTCGGTGTGACGTGAAAGACGAACAGAAGCAGTGGATGGAATTATGTTGTCAAGAGAGGAGACCGGAGAGTATTTGGAGACGTGAAAATCTGCTGTTGATTATTGTGAACGTTTTTGCATGCACTTTGTTTTCCTGTTGTCTTGTAGTCGTTATGTGATATTGGACCAGTCGGAGGAAGCAAGTGAAGTTGATACGTCAGACAGGGGCAGCCAGGTCATTCCATTCATTATTTAACAACAAGGAGAGATCTGTGAAATACTGCGTAATCCTCCTAGTGGAGTATCACACACAGGGGGTGGTGGGCACAAGTGCCCGCATGTGGCTAGTCTTTGCATACATGTGAGTTGAATGTGTCCACAGTTTTACATGTGACCACACTGTCATCCATCTGATTCCAGTCCTTAATTGTACAAACTATGAATGGGTGTTTAAGATGGCTAAGCTCCAGATGATGAGCAAAGAATTGAAGGAAAGGGAAAGGAGAGGGCACAAGATTGAGCTTTTGAGCTTTTCTATAGCGCAATATCCACTAAACATGCTCAAAGCGCTTTTCAAGGGGTCCCTGGCCAACAGCAACACTAAACATGAAGGACGGGACATGACGCCTGTTAGGCGATATTAGTTTTTTCCAACAAAAACAACGCTGTTAACGACCAGGTACTCGTTTTACACCTGATTACAGTGAGAGAATGTGAGTTAAGAGCCTTTTCCAAGGACTCAACTATGCGCCGAGCAAGGCTTGAACCCGAAAGCGAGTGTCATACCACTAGACCATATGCCGCACAAAAATGAAGGAAGTTGAAATAATAATATTATAATTTTTATATTTGTTATTAGCCAACGTGCATAGCATTCTGTTTCATAACATTTTTTTAGATTTTGCTGTGGATTGCGGTGCAGATTTATTGACTTGGACCTTAATCTCATGTGAGCTTCCAGATCTCATAATAGGTAAAGGTTACAAGTTGCATGCGATACCTCTGAAAGGTAATAAAGAAGATGGAGAAAAGATGGAAGTAGTTGAAAAGTAAGTAGTGGTTAATTCCTCCTATTTTCATTTATCGTTGTTGTTCTAAAGCATAAGATATCATCCACTGATCTTCATTTTGGTCAGTCTCTGTCGCATTTCAATGCTTATTATAATAATGCTAACGATAATTAATATATTTATGATAATAATAATAATAATAATAATAATAATAATAATAATAATAATAATAATAATAATAATAATAATAATAATAATAATAATAATAATATTAATAATAATAATAATAATAGTAATATTATTATTATTATTATTATTATTATTATTATTATTATTATTATTATTATTATTATTATTATTATTTTTATTATTATTACTATTTTATTATTACTATTATTATTATTATTATTATTATTATTATTATTATTATTATTATTATTATTATTATTATTATTAATTAATAATAATAATAATGATTATCATCATCATCAGCTAGTATTTTTAAGTTTTGACACCAAGGGCAAAGGTCTGGGTGGGGATCCTGACCTCCCATAGCGGGCAGGGAGGTACATACTGTGTCTTCTATCCCCTTATATCTGTTTTCCAACATGCTTTCTGTCTTTGTCTTGGGATGAGATTACTTGGTTTTGTCCTGGCTCTGGCCGGAGTCCTAGCTGGGAGGGAAATAGTCAAATGCATAGTTATTGTTTTGGGAGATGATATTTTTTTCCTTGTAAATCATCTCTCTGTTATGTATTATTATTTTTATTTTGAATGTATAATGTAAGCATTTGAGTGTATTCCTCTTTGTTGGATTTTGTGCTTGTGTCTGGATGAGACTTGTAGGTGATTTCAAACTAAGTACATTGGTAGTATGCTCTTGGAATCTACATCTGATCCCTATTTGTTCTCAGTTCCCCTTTGTCTTACTTTTTCTTGGGTGCTTTAATTGTAATTCTAGAACTTTTTACTATCCCATTTTCTTCCTTTTTACTGGCGCTGATATAACCTAAATGTGTTGCAAGCGCTGTAAAACCCTTAAAAACAAACAAAACAAGGGCAAAGGTGAAACACCAGTACTTTTATGTATGATCAACAATGAAAATATTGCTTCTTGAACCTGGAACGAAAAAATAACCTTAAGTAGTGAAATATGAGCTTCAAATTATTGAATGAAGACAGGTAATGTGGAAGTCTCAGGTCTCCCCTTTATCAACAAAACATGATGAATAAAAGAATTGGTCTTTAGTGTTTCATTCATCGTGTTTTGTAGATAAAGGGGAAACCCGAAACGTCAACATTATCTATCTTATTCAATAAATTGAAGCTTACATTTCAGTACTTCTCGTTATTTGTATGATCAATATAAAAACCAAACCACCCCAGATAGTTGGAGTTGTATATAGGAGACCTGACAGTGATATTGAAACGTCTTAGATAATATGCTATGCCAATAATAAAAAATAAAACAGAGTCAAAAATTAGAACTCAGGTTTGATATATGGAGGTTTTTGACTGATAAAAATAGATTTTTCTCTGTTTTCTGGGAGTCTGTGTCTTTCGTTCAAGTTGTTAGCAATATGTAGCAGGGATGTTTGCCTTAATCTTTAATGGCTTTTGACTAAAAGTTAATTTTAAATCTCTCAAATAGAAGGTATGTCTTTAAAATCGTTTTAAGGAAAGGACAATTCATTAAAAATGTACATAGAGTAAGTTATATCTCTATTATTAAGAATTGATGTACATTAGAAGTAATAATATAATATACAAAACAATATTTTATGTTATGATTTTGTTTGATTTTGACTGATGGACTGATACATTTTCCTCCTTTTTGACAAATTGCCATTATCATCACTGATGACAGATATGTTTACTATGTAATCGCTAGGTATGTAATACCGGAAACGACCAGAAAGAAGATTGCGTTTTGATGCCATGCACTGAGGTAAAATGCTCACAACGTCCACCAGCCAAATATAGCACACCAACATACATAACCTTGGATGTTTATAGTCTGATTGATAGAATTTGCTACATAGTACTGGAAATGGCTGGAAATGACAGGAAACAACGGAAATTACTGGAAATGAATGAAAATGACCAAAAACAAACTAAAATTACTGGAAACGAATGGAAATGACCTAAAATGAACGGAAATGATTGGAAATGACTGGACACAAGTGAAAATGACCTGAAACAAATGGAATCGACTGGAAACAAACGAAAATGACCTGAAACTAACGGAAATGACCAAAAATGAATGGAAATGGCTGGAAAGAAGATTGTGTATCATGCTATGCATTGGGGTAAAATGCTCACAAAATCCACCAGCCAGATAATGCACCAACACACAAAATGTGTGTAACCCTGAACGTTTATAGTCTGATTGATAGAATTTAGTGAGAACTTATCATTAAACTGTCCAATAACAAGGACAAAGAGCAGAGTGACATTACTTCTGTTCTCTCTTTAATATACAATTTTAATGAACTATGGTGAGAAAAGTTATGTACCTTTGTAAGAAATATGTGTCCCATCCAAACAACAACAACAATACCGTATTTACAGAGATTGTGTATTTTGTTAACCCTTGCTCCAACTCCTGGGTGACTGGCTTCTTATTGTGTTTTTTCTAAAAGTAATTTATTTGATACTGACGGGTAATGTGGCCTGATCAGGGAAATAACTGAAACACTGTAAAACATGTTGAACACAATGAAATCATGAAATTACTTGCCTTTTATGTAAATATTTTAATAATATAGAACTTAATAAGTTTGTCAGTTTGACGACAAGCTTGAAAATAAAAAAAACATGTTAACTGAAAATTATATTTTAACGATTCTCTTTAAAGTAGAGTGATAATGCCTGAATTCCTGTACTGGATAACTGGGCTTTTAAATAGTGCAATATATCCACTTGATATGCTCAAAATGGTTTACAAGTGGCACCAAGCCAACAGGAACACTTAACATGAAGAGCCAGACATCACCACGCCTGTAAGGTGCTATTATCATTTCTTTTTTTCTTTTTTTAACAGAGACAATGTTGTTACTGGTCAGGTACTCAGTTTACACCTGAATATGTTAATAGAAAGTGTGTAAAGAGCATTTTCCAAGGACTCACCTTTGCACTGCCAAGGGTTACCCATTATCGATTTTTATAAAGCTGTAATGTGTCCAACCACATCAATAATGTATTATGTCGGAATGGAGTAGGTGTAGTAAATTTACTTTAAAACCAAGATGATCAGAATTAGGAAAATAAAGTCTTTTGAAGTTAAGAGAACAAAATCCACTCTCGCCAATGGAGGCATTAATTTTAACTCACTTTCTTTAAGTGAAGCTTAACTTTGTCTTACTTTTCTTGGGTGCTTTAATTGTAATTCCAGAAATGTTTGACTAACCCATTTTCTTCCTTTTTACTGGTGCTAATATAGCTTAAATGTGTTGCAAGCGCCTAAAACCCTTAAACACACAAAAAAAAATATAAACTAGCTTAAATTTAAATTTTAAGCATCAGGTCCATCTTGACATTATACAGTTTTGAGATAACTGGTCACCAAATAAGTAAGAGTTTCTTTTGTATTGTTTGATGTAATAGTGAACTAAGTTGTAGTTGAGACAAATTGATTTGTTTTAAAAGTCATGTAAAAGATTGAAAACAATGTGATAAAAAAATGAATAAGAAATATAACATTGCTCATCAATGTTGACCACTCTCTAATGTACTGAGCAACAGCTGCAATGGATCACTTTTAAACATCAGATATTTAAAAGCAAAAACAATTTCAAACAAAATAGAACGGTAGAAAACAAATAATTTCTGATTCGAAAATATATAATATGACACATCTATTTTTATTTTTTATTTCATTTTTTTCAATTTACACGAGGAAAACTCATTAATTAGTGATGACTCCTAGACTAGGTATTATTTATGTTTGCCTTGTCCATTTTGGATTTGGGCAACGCATGCTCTTACTGAGCAATTTATGAGATTTTTGATATCACCTGAGGAGTATCATTTCAATCATCAATCAGCATTTTTTTTGTGTCCTGCCAAATTTTTAGGATGTCTGGCTTTGTCAAGGCGACTGTTAATATCACACAAGTATTCAATGAGTGCTTAGTCTGGCGAAGAAGCAAGCCAAGAAAGATGTCAGATCTGTAAGACTCTCAATGTTTCTGGGATTTTTTTGTTTATGAGTAATGTAAATAAACCCTTCTATACATCAATGGCATAATTTCCAGAGTGACAATTAGTGCTTAGTGATGTGAAATCATCACATCCTTTTCAAAATAAGGTAAACAAGAGAGAGAGATAACACGATAAATTTCTCTTTATGTCGTATAGTTTTACATACTGCCTAGCTTATAATTTTGTTTGAGAAATCACAGCTACACTTTCCAAATACCCAAGTATTGTATATCAACTAATAGAGACAGTGTAACAAAATCACATATTCCCACATTATTCTAATTATTCTTGCTTGACCTTATAGTACTGAAACAAAAACCAGAATTAGGATGTTACATTGTAACTGTTGCTCAGTATAGTTATGTTCACAGTATCAATGAAAATCAAGTTATTTGAACATTTAATATAACAGTGCACATTGATGAAATCCTTCATATATTTCATAAATTATTTCCTAAGTGATAAAAGAGCTGCCTGGTGCACTTTTCCTAAAACTGAAGATGAAACCCCTCCTTTTGTCAAAGGGAAATATATTTTGCTCCACTTCCAGGTGAGAAATACATTCTTTGAGATTATTATTAATTGATTTTTGAATTCAGCATAATATAAGTTAATGGCATTGCACTATTACCTTAAGGTCTGGGTTTGAGCCTCTCTTTATGCACTTTCATGTATCTCTTTGGGCAAGTTATTACACTACAATTTACATTCTTGCATAGCTTGGGTGATTCCTGTTAACAACAGATATTTTTTGATAGGGCATTTCTTCATGGAATGCCTAGGGGACAACATCTTGCAATGCTGTGCTGAAAGATGTGATTTGAAAATTTCAATTATGATAATAGTGGTAACATTTTGATGATAAAGATGATGGTGGTGGTAATAATCTTATACAAATGGCAATGATGGTCATCCCTACTTCCGTTCTCTCTTTCATCTCTTTCATCTCTGCCCCCTTTTCTATTCTTACCTACAACAACTATTACAAAGGTAAGCTATGTTTTTATGTCTTATCTTTTTAACTTAGTAATTCCATGGTATATTACCGGCCATCTGGACCCATCCCAGCCATGGAGTCCTACAGCCAGAACACCTAGTTCTGTTAGTCAGGGCTAATTATTATAATGGCATCACGAGCAGGATTCGAACCTACGCGAGAAAATCCCATTGGATTTCTTTGGAGGGTATACGTAGAGTATGACAAATCAGAAGATTGGACGACTCTGCCTAGGTTGAATCAGAAGGGGACTACGCCGCCCCCCTCAGGTCCCCTGACACAATTGTCACTGGTTGGATGTTATATATGAGGGTGGACGTAGAGTACGACAAATCAGAGGATTGGATGACTCTGTCCAGGTTGGCCTTGACAACATTGACATGGAAGATATCAGGAAGCTGCAGTTGGAGGATCAACATGTGGCCCACCTGCTATTATTGTTGAAATTAGGAACAGACCCAGTAATGTCGGACTTGGTACTGTCCAGGGTCCACTGCAACTTGTTCTTCCTGATTGACAGAGCCTTCTATAGAAGAGATGAAGGCTCACGAGACCTCCTTGTCATACCCACGTCTTTGAAACCCCACATCCTGAAACTGTGCCATGACATCTCCAGCTCAGGACACCAGGGTATCAGATGGACCAAGGCAAGAATATCTGCATCCTACTTTTGGTACAGGATTACTTCTGATATTAAGAAGTATGTGAGGGAATGCTCCGTCTGCAACCAGCCAGAATAAAACGCCGCAGAGGAAAGCGAGGTACCCATGCATCACTTACCATGCAGGAATCCCCATGGAGAAGGTTCACATAGTCGTCATAGGACCACTTCCTCCCTCTAAATCTGGAAATGAGCGCATCTCTTATGATGGTGGACCAATTCACAAAATGGGTGGAATGCATACTGCTACCTTCCCAGGGAACTGAGGAGACAGCCAGAGCAGCTGTTAACAACTTCTTCTGCAGATTCGGTTACTCTTTGCAGATCGTCTCTGACCGAGAAAGGAAATTTGAAAGCCAGCTGTCCAAGAAACTGTGCCGCTTACTTCACATCCACAAGGCTAGAACAACAGCTTATCGTCCATCAGCCAAGTGGAGAAGATGAACAGGATGTTGATGGCAGCTAATCAGTACAGCTTTGTCCGAGACAGCTATATGCCAGGGCTAGCAACCCTTGTAAATAGTCCCCCCATTTTGTTTTGGTTGGTGCTTCAGCCGTTTTATTTTTATTGCTTCAGCCCAAGGAAAGGGCTACACCTTTTCTTCTCATTGTTTTGCATCTACCTTATGTTCCTTCTCTTCTTCCCCCTTCTATTTTCACCATTTCTTCTTTCGTTCCTTTTCATTACCTCATTAACTATTTAATGATGATATTCTGGTTTCACCATTGTTTGCCTTCGATTTCTAGATACGTGACCTTTATGTCCTTGCTCTGACAAATGGTTCAGATGCTATCATCGGTAGAGACTTCATTGAAGTTAGATATAATCTTCCTTGTGGTTTGAAAATTGAACCAGTGCCATGTAAGTTTAGCTTATTTTATTTCATAGTTAACATTTTAGGTTTAATTCAACACTGAAGAAGTGCACTGAGCATGATCAAAATATGGGATTGCTTTGTGTAAACGCACACTTTGCTACCAATCCTCAGAGTTTCAAAAGACTTTTGAAGACACACTAATTAAAAAACTACTCGGGATTGTTTTTTCTCTCTTTTTGAAATATTTTTCAATGCACAAGGCTTACCCATGAAAAACGGGAAGATGGCCATATCTGTTATACCATTTCAGATTATTTTATTCTGTGAACATCAAGTGAAAGTGCATTCAATTGCAAGTTCCCAAAGGAGCACCAATATTGTCATTCATATAGAACATGAATGATGTCAGCAAAAATGGCCACACTGTAGCATCTACTTTACTGGAAACAACAAACAATGAAAGCAATGTGTAGTGAATTTTATAAATTTAATGAGTTCTCTCGTGTTTACGTTTTTGTCTGATCTGACGTGTAGAGTAGTCTTGCAGTCAGCAGTATGTGGTAAGTCTTCGTAGTTCGTAGGAAACGGAGATCGCCACACATGCCCCCCCAAACACGGACTAGTCATCTTTGTAGTACCGAGGTCGTTTAATGGTACGTCCTGAGCGAGATAGCTTCTTAGTAGGCACTACGTTAGTATCATCAGAAGCAGTACGGGAGTTTTGTATGTTTCTGTTCGTATTCGGTGGGCGTCCACGACGAGGTGGGGTGGCAAGGGAAACTGGTTGCGTAGAATCGACAAATGCAGCTTTAAGTCGGTCGATCGAAATCCGTTCTGCTTTGCCACCAACATCGATCAGGAATTGTTTATCTCCAGGGTTATGACAACATAGGGACCTGTATACGGCTTCTGAAGGGGTCCTCAGTGGGTGTCAACACGGATGTAAACATATTTCGCTGACATCAAGTTCTTGGGTAAATTTGTTTGATGATAGCCGTGATGATGTGTTGGCCGTGGTGAATGAAGGGACACGTTTTGCCGAAAGGTTGCCAAAAAGTCTTTAGCGTGGAAGTCTGAAGGATGGTCAGGTATAAACTCTCCAGGGATTGTTAAAGGTTCTCCGTATACTAATTCAGCTGAAGAATGACCGATATCATCCTTAGGTGCAGTTCTTAAACCAAGCAGAACCCAAGGTAGCTCATCCACCCAATTTGGAGTTATTAGACGAGCTTTGAGGGATGATTTCAAGGACCGATGAAACCGTTCAATCATGCCGTTGGACTGAGGGTGATACGCAGTTGTGTGATGAATCTGCACACCAAGTTGACTGGCCATCTGTTTCCATAGCGTGGATGTAAATTGTGAGCCCCTGTCAGAAGTTATATCAACAGGAATACCAAACCGCGAGATCCAATTGGAGATCAGGGCTTTTGCACATTCTTCTGTTGTTGTGGTTTGTAACGGTATTGCCTCAGGCCATCGGGTGTTCCTGTCAATTATAGTAAGGAGATGGGTGAACCCCCTTGACTGAGGTAATGGTCCAACGAGGTCAATGTTTATATGTGAGAATCGCTTTCCTGGGACATGGAATGTTTCTAACGGTGCTCGTATATGTTTTTGAATTTTGGAGATTGGCAGTTGTGACATTGCTTAACCCATGCTGACACTTCTTTCTTAAGACCATGCCAGATAAACTTCTTGCTGATAAGTCTGACTGTGGCCTTAACTCCAGGATGACTCATATTATGAATAATTTCGAAAACCGGTCTTCTGAAGTCGGTAGGAACGATAGGTCTTGGGTAGCCAGTTGAGATGTCACAAATTAACTCTGGACCCGAGTCAACGGATGTTTTGACGATTTTGAGGCTTGTTAATGCAGTTTTGTAAGCCTGTATGTCAATGCTATTTTCTTGGGATTCCGCCATAGCTTGATAGTCGATGCCAATTGAGACTGAGTTTGTAACTGCTCTTGAGAGACAATCTGCGACAGTGTTGTTTTTTCCAGAAATGTGTCGGATGTCAGTTGTGAACTCGGATATGGCAGATAAGTGCCTTTGTTGACGAGCTGACCATGGTTCAGTTGATTTGGACATGGCATGGATTAATGGTTTATGGTCAGTAAAAATAGCGAATTGTCTCCCTTCAATGATGAAACGGAAATGACGGATGGCTAAGTGAATGCCAAGCAACTCCCTATCAAAGGTACTGTATTTCTGTTCAGGTTTACGTAACTGCCTGCTGAAAAATGCCAATGGTTCCCAATTACTTTGATGATTAAGTTGTTCAAGGACAGCGCCCACAGCTTGGTCGGAGGCGTCAGACGTTAAAGCGAGGGGTGAGTTCAAGCAAGGATAGGCTAACATTGTAGCGTTACTTAGTGCATTTTTACCGTCAGTAAAGGCTTTCAACATTTCTTGCGTCCACGTAAGTGCTTGGCGTTGTTTTTTGACTTTCAAAGCACTATATAGGGGTCGAAGTATTTCAGCTAGTCTCGGAATGAAACGATGGTAAAAATTCAACATCCCGAGGAACTCTTGAAGTGACTTGATGGTTTTTGGTTGTGGAAATTGTTTAACAGCCTCAATTTTTGTCGCCGTTGGGACAGATCCAGAATGCGAGATGTGATGGCCAAGGAAGTTAAGAGATCTCACACCGAAAAGACATTTCTCAAGACGGATAACGAGGCCTTGGTTTCTAAGTCTTTCGAATACGATTTTGAGATGTTCCATGTGTTCTGCCTCAGTTGAACTTGCAACCAGAATGTCGTCTAAATAACAAAATACGTAGTCTAAATCTTGTAAAATGGAGTCCATTAAACGTTGGAATGCTTGTGCTGCATTTTTTAATCCAAATGGCATTCTTAAGAACTCCCAAAGGCCGAAAGGGGTTATCACTGCCGTTTTTGGGATGTCTTCTGGAGCGACTGGAATTTGGTGGTATCCTCTGACAAGGTCGATCTTCGAGAAGATGATCTTACCGTCTAAGTTTGCTGTAAAATCATGAATGTGTGGGACAGGATATCGATCTGGTATAGTAGCATCGTTAAGTCGACGAAAATCTCCGCAGGGACGCATTGTGCCATCAGCCTTGGGGACCATGTGTAATGGGGAAGCCCAAGGGCTCTTTGATTTTTGAATTATGCCCATTTTCTCCATTTCCAAAAATTCCTTTTTTGCACACAAGAGTTTTTCTGGAGCCAGGCGACGAGCACGTGCGAATACTGGGCGACCTTTGGTTGTGATGAAATGTTGCACGCCATGTTTCACAGTTGCCGTTGAAAATGTTGGTTGAAGTAGTTCTGGATAGTTATTCAATAATTTTCTGAATGTATTGCAGTTCGGCTCGAGTGGTGAGAGTTCGGCGTTTGCGCAAACTGAACTTACTGAACAAGGTACGTGCGAAAACGTTTCAGCGTCGATAAGGCGTCGACCACGAATATCCACAAGCAGATCATGATGACGTAGAAAATCTGCTCCAAGTAGGGGACGCTTGACATCAGCTTTGATAAGTCGTGCATTGAATGAACGCGATCCAATACGTATGTTAGTTTCAAAGCATCCGTATGTTTTTATTGTAGAACCATTAGCAGCTTGTAATGCGATATCAGAGGAACCCAAGCTTTTGTCTGATGCAGAGGCGGGTGTGACAGATACTTGAGCTCCAGTATCTACTAAAAAACGTCGGTTTGAATTTTCATCGACGACGATGAGTTGGAGATTTTTTGATGTGGGCGCGTTGGCTGAGTAAGAATCCGGGTCGACAGCAGAATTTACTGTTGACCCGGCTTGGCGTTTCCCTGGTTCTTCTTGTTTTTCTTGAATGAATTGAAGAGTTTGCATGTTTGTGCACATCGACGGGCATTTGAACCAAACCGTTGATGGTACCAGCAGAGGGAATCTATTTCACTGGTCATGGTTGGTGTGTCAACTTCACAAGTAGTATGAGAAATTGAAAAGGAGTTAGAGTTTGAGTGAGCAGCGTAGAAAAAATTGTCAGCTTCTCTGGCAAGTGCCCTGTAATCATCCAGATTGGACGAGTTTGCTAATGGAAGTCTGATGTTTGCTGGAAGTTGTCTTAAGAATAACTGTCTGAAGAGCAGACAGGGCTTGTGTTTGCCGAGGAGCACTAACATCCTGTCCATTAACTCGGATGGCTTTAAGTCGCCCAAACCATTCATGTTGAGTAGAGATTCCGCTCTCTCTGTTTCCGAAAGGCCGAACGCAGACAGCAGGAAGTTTTTCAGTATTTCATATTTACCTTCCTTGGGTGGTGATGATAGAATAGCAAGGGCTCTAGTTGCTGTGTCTGAGTCTAAGGCAGCCACTACATAGTAGTACTTTGTTTCATCGCTTGTTACATCGCGTAAGGCAAATTGTGCCTCGCTTTGTGCAAACCACGCTGAAGGACAAGTGGTCCAGAATGTGGGCAATTTCAATGCTACGGCGTCGATAGACATGTTTATTATTATTATGTTCTTGTGAAGAGTTGAACTGGTAAATAGTAATAATAATAATATATACCTATCTCTTAAGTTGTTTTACGTCGGGGTCACCAATGTAGCATCTACTTTACTGGAAACAACAAACAATGAAAGCAATGTGTAGTGAATTTTATAAATTTAATGAGTTCTCTCGTGTTTACGTTTTTGTCTGATCTGACGTGTAGAGTAGTCTTGCAGTCAGCAGTATGTGGTAAGTCTTCGTAGTTCGTAGGAAACGGAGATCGCCACAACACATTGTTTTTACACAAAAATGTGTACTTTCAATGATTTTCCTAACCAACGTATTTTCCTTCCGAATTGAATCTCTCAATCTAAAAATAGCTGCTATCTTGACGCTATGATGTATTCTAGTAACTAGCCTCAGAATAATCTTGGATTCCGGCCTCAGCAAATGATTAAAACTTGGCCAAGCTTAGTCCACAGGTGCCTTGATTTTAGTCTGGGACTTGCTTGATCAGCTCACATAAAATCCAATTTTTCAAGTCCTTGACTAAAGTCAGAGACTAAGTCAGAGACTAAGTGCTTGTCTGCGTTTATAAAAACAGGCCCAGTTTGCGGCACTGCACTGTGGCTGATGCCTGTGTTATTCCAGTTTTCCCTTGGAATAGACCCTCAAGACAAATTTTCCTATGGGTGAATAAAGGAATTTATTTATTATTTATTTGGTTTGGATATGATAAACGAATCTGCTATGCACAAATCCAATTCTGCAGAGCCTGATGACCTTATCTTAGACCTTAGTCACCCTGTGCCTTTGCACATTGAACTCCTTGGAGTGCCAAAGCAGTCTGTTATGAGCTGCTGCTTACTTTGTTTCCTTCCACCACAGACCCTCCTTCATGAAGTCCTTGCCAACAGTCTCTTTCCAAGATAACTTAGGTTGGCCCCTTTTTCTTTCTATAGCCGAATTCCAACATAAGGATCTTCTTTGAAATTTTTTATTATTAGTTCTTATTGACTTCATTCACTGTCCTGTGAGAGTTTGTGACATCTTATCTATGTATAAAACCTAATGTCATTCTTTCTCTTAATCCCTTATAATACAGGGATTATTCTCGGGATGTGTTTTGCTGGGACTTTTCTGACGATTGTGAACAGATTTATTCTGTTTAGTTGCCCATAGGTTAGGCTTACTCTTTAGAGATGCCCACCACTCAGGTAGAGATGCTTTTGAGCCTATTGAAACTGCCCCGAGGTGTCTAGATTTATATGTCAAAAAAGAATCCCTGTTTAGACGGAGATTCATTTTTTAAAAAAATATTTTTAATTTAAACAGACTGTAAAAAATCGGTTCATGTCATTCGAATATGTTTATGTGTTTGTGTGTGTGTGTGTGTGTGTGTGTGTGTGTGTGTGTGTGTGTGTGTGTGTGTTTTCTGTTTTCAATAGGTTGATTCATTTTAATTGTAATACTTTGATACAGTGAATAGTGGGTGGGATTTCTGACCTCCCATAGTGGGCAGGGAGGTACTTACTGTGTCTTCTATCCCCCTATATCTGTTTTCCAACTTGCTTTCTGTCTTTGTTTTGGAGTGAGATCACTTGGTTTTAACCTGGCCCTGGCCGGACACCTTGGCTGAGAGAGAAACAGTCAAATGTATGGTTATTGTTTTGGGAGATGATATTTTTTTCCTTGTAAACTTATATTTGTTGTTTTGAATTTATAATCTAAGCATTTGAGTGTATTCCTCTTCGTGGGGACCTGTGCTCGTGTCTGGATGAGACTTTTAGGTGATCTCAAACTAAGTACATTGATGGTATGCTCTTGGAATCTACATCAATTCCCTATTTGTACCTTTCCCCTTTGTCTTACCTTTTCTTGGGTGCTTTATTTGTAATTCTATAACTTTTTCCTGTCCTATATTTTCCCTTTTTACTGGCGCTGATATAACCTAAATGTGTTGCAAGCGCAGTAAAACCTATAAAAAACAAAAAAAAAATACAGTGAATAAAAATGGTCAATTATCAAAAGGATGATTTCTTTTAACATTTTCTGCATATCTAGATACAGATGTTGGGTATGGAGCCAGAGTGGACATTAAGGTAAGGATGATCTTGAATACCAAATGTTAGTGTGATATTCACTGTTACATCCTCTCACTCACATGACTAAAACGGACCGATCTGAAAGTCAACTCAAATCTAGGTCCATGCGTTTGGCACGTGACCATAGGTCGAGGACCACTCTAAATTACGTAAGGGGATGAGATAATATTATAATTATCTCTATTAGTCTATAACACCCTGAATGCTCACCATACCTTGGTCACAGAGGATAAAATACAAGACACAGAGAGTGCTGAGGATAGAAATAACATCACCTAAGTCCCATCCCCCCTTCCCCCAGTAGTCTTCAATTGTGATGAAACTGGATTTCCTTTCTACTCATTCGTCTTTGACCCAAGTTCAAAGCACCCATACAAGTTGTTTACGTGACAGGTCCTAAGTGTGAATTAATGAATTGTTTAGTTAGTAAAAGTGTTTGTGCTTTTTATTAAGGGACCTAGTTGGATGGATTTGGTGTGGATGTGGAAGATAATACCACAGAGGCTGCACTTATTCATAGCTGCCAATCTTACCAGAAATTGCGGGAGACTCCCGCATTTTTAGTTTGTCTCCCGCGCTCCTGCCCGTCACACACGATCTCCCGCATTATTGTGCTGTAGCCTGACTGCAGGCCCAGGCCCAGGCCTAGAACCCATGTTAGCCTACCATGTGGGTCTTTTCGGTTCTTTTGGTAACGTACGTGAAATTCTGGGTGGGGTTCCTGACCTCCCAAAGTGGGCAGGGAGGTACATACTGTGTCTTCTATCCCCTTGTATCTGTTTTTCAAATGCTTTCTGTCTGTCTTGGAATGCGATTACTTTGTTTTGTCCTGACCCACGCCGGAGTCCTGGCTGGGAGGGAAACAGTCAAATGCATAGTTATTGTTTTGGGAGATGATATTTATTTCTTTGTAAATCATCTCTCTGTTATGTATTATTATAGTTGTTATTTGGAATGTATAATGAAAGCATTTGAGTGTGTATTCCTCTTTATTGGATTTTGTGCTTGTGTCCGGATGAGACTTTAGGTGATCTCAAACTAAGTGCATTGGTGGTATGCTCTTGGAATCTACATCTGATCCCTATTTGTTCCCAGTTCCCCTTTGTCTTACTTTCTCTTAGGTGCTTTAATTGTAATTTTATAACTTTTTACTATCCAATTTTCTTCCTTTTTACTGGCACTGATATAACGTAAATGTGTTGCAAGCGCCGCAAAACTCTTAAAAACAAAAAAAAAAACAAAAAAAAAAACATACGTGAAATTCTGGTCCTCCATTTTGTAAACAGAAGTGAGTTTATGTCGTTTGGTATTGCGGTAGATTTATAATCGGAAATGCCGATACCGAATCCGTTCTATTTAGTGAAGTAAAATAGCTCTACATGGCTGATATCGATTGTAATTAAATTATATTTATTTCTTTTGAAATGTAGATTTATACATTTACGTATCTCCCTGATTTTTTCTGAATCTCCCTGATTTTCTGACCAAAACTCCCTCTTAATAAGCTTGGTGGGTTGGCAGCTATGGAGGGAGAAAATTTCTGCAATGAGCATTGAGATGATAATGCTTTTCATTTTAATTGCACAATGTGTGTGTGGTCAGTATGTGTAGATATATGTAAAGAGGTGGGGAGTGTGTGTAGTCAGAGAATCTTGCGATTTATTCTAGAAATATAAATAATAGGATACTTTTACTTTTAGCTTTTTAATAAAATAGATTTTGAGGTTGAATTTTAGCTCATTTTACGAGGGCTATTTCATAATTAACCGAAAAATGCCTGTAAAATCCGCGTTTTTTATGCTATCAACAAAATTCTTGCACGTGTTCATACCTTGACTCGTCCTTCATTTCTCTACGTAACAGCCAAGTCTGTCGACACACTTCTGCCAACGCCGCACCATGGAATAGATACCCTCTCGGAAGAAATTTCCGTCAAGGTTTTGTAACCATTTCCGCACATGGTCGACAAGCTCTTCATCGACATCAAGCGCTTTCCTGCCAGCTCACGTTTCAGTGGCCCAAAGAGGTGATAATCAGATGGTGCGAGGTCTGGACTGTGTGGTGGGTGTGGCAAAATCTCCCATCCATATTTCTCTAGCCAACCTTGCGTCACTCGTGCTGTGTGGGGTGTAGCGTTGTCGTGTTGCAAAATGACCCCGTTGGTCAACTGCCCTGGGCGCTTTCTGCGAATGGCCTCCCTAAGCTTGTCAAGAGTTTGGCAGTACCTTGAAGCATTGATTGTTTCTCCAGGTTGTAAGGTTTCGAACAGA
This sequence comes from Berghia stephanieae, assembly GCF_034508935.2. Classification (NCBI taxonomy): domain Eukaryota; kingdom Metazoa; phylum Mollusca; class Gastropoda; order Nudibranchia; family Aeolidiidae; genus Berghia; species Berghia stephanieae. Next base: position 23,011,916 of record NC_088372.1, on the reverse strand, counting down.
ATAACACCACGACTGTCCCAGAAAACAGTTCCCATTATTTCCTTTGCTGACCGCATGACTTTGAATTTCTTCGCGACAGGTGAGGATGGATGTTTCCATGTCATCGAATCTTGCTTTGTTTCTGGGGTGCAATGGTGCAACCAAGTCTCATCACCGGTGACTATGCTGTCAAGAAAAGTCACATCGTACCCTAGAAAGTCTCCGCCGGCGTTGGCAGTATGCCCGTGAACCATGCGTGAGCTCTTGCTTCTTCTCAAAAGTTCCCTGCAGATGTCCAATCTTTGTTCTTTATGATTGTCTGTCAATTGCTTAGGAACCCATCTTGAGCTGACTTTTCTGTAGCCAAGTTCATCAAATACAATTCTATGGGCAGAAGTTTCCGAAATTTCAAGACTGCTTGCGATTTCATGAAGTTTCAATCTCCTGTCTTGACGAATAAGCTCATCAACTCGCTTCACATTGTCTTCTGACGTTGCAGTTATCGAACGCCCTCTCCCTTCCCTGTCTGTCAAGTCGGAATGGCCGGCTTCAAACAAATTACACCATGATAGACTTGTGCACGGCTTATAACATGCTCACCATATACACTCTGAAGTTCTTTATGAATTTCGGTAGGATTCAGACTTTTGGCGTTCAAAAAACGTATGACAGCTCTGATTTCCTCCTTTGACCAAGTTTCAAGGTGGGCCGCCATCTTTAAAATCGTCTAATAATTCATTGTGCAAAATGATGCACTTCATAATTTCTGGGAATATCCGTAAGGAAATAAGAAATATCATGTTGTTTACAAAATTAAAAAATATCCACTGGTTGCTGAGCAATGGGCATTTTTCGGTTATTTCTGAAAGAGCCCTCGTATTACATGAATGATCAATGTGTTTGCACCTTTCTGATGATTTCTGAAAATATCTTTTAATGAGGACAGAGAATTAGTGACGTCACAACTTCCTCTCTTCTGGTTCAAACTTCATGGAAGTGTGTAATCAGAGGACTAACAGTGACTAGGTTACAAATTGAGTCATTAGGTGGTATAACTGTTTTAGTAGCAGAATGTATAGGCAAATTCTTTAAGATTATGGAGCGTTAAAGAGTGAGGATGGAAGATATTTATTGAAGATCAGCATTTATTTAGACTAGAAAATAAGATGCCATCACTCTGAAACTAGAAGATCATTTGCATAATGTATGTATCCAGTCCCCTGGATGACTGGTTTCACACTTTTAATAAGATTGAAACCAGTCTTTTGACATCACACTTTTGTTCCCTATTGTTGATACGTCGGGTTTGAAACCCAAAACTGCCAAATCCCTTGTAGATGCCTTGCTTAGTAAGCCCAAAGTGCTGATGATTGTCTTAACTTTAATGAAAGGAAGGAAAAAAACACATTAAAATAGTGTTTTTTAGTCATTCATAAAAGGTAGCCAGTTTCCCCATGATGAGTGGCCGGTTTGACCTCATATTCTAAAAGTGGCTTGTTGAACCAAAACATCACCACAAACAATTTAAGTTTATCTAGATAAGAAAGAAAGGGGTTATAAAAACAATAGGTTCACCTCAAACCAACCATCTAAAGTGATCATTTTAAGACATTATTTTACACCACTATTCATATTGGTGGCTTGCAGTTGCGAATTTACTGAGGGTACCTAAAATAAGAATTAGTGGTCGTTTGACCTGAAATGACTCATATAAATTCATGATGATAGGTTATTCACTGCTCTCTTCAGTTTGCTAACATTTTACTGTAAAGTTTCAGCTTTCAGGTTTTAAATTCTATTTTCATAATATAGGTTGAGATAGTATGTTACAAATAACAAACAACATAACAAAATTTTAATCGATTATTAAAGTGAAATGTTGTATTTCTGTGGTTGAAGTCTTGATACATGAAATATCAGTTTTGTCCATTGTTTTTAAGTGAATCATATTGATTATACTTCTAAATTTCACTCTAAACACAAATTATGGAAACAAAAAAGACAAAACTTAAATCCTGTTGACAAAGAATCAAACCACAGACATTTTTTTTGTTTATATATTTTCATATATACCAAGTACATGACACTTTGTAACTGACAGCTTCAACTCGCGTACAATATGCATACAAATGAATAAGGTTAAACACCTCTTTACATCAATTTTATTTTTCTGGTCCCCTCGTCTGCAAAGCAGTGATATTATTATTCTTCCTCCTCTCCGCCTCCACCTCCTCCTTCTTTCCTCCTCTACCTCCTCCTCTCCTCCTCCACCTCCTCCTATTTACTTAACCACAGCTATTACAAGAGTCAGATGAAATGGGTGTGTATAGTTTGTTGAACAAAATGCTATTACTCTATTCAATAGCTGTTTCATCTCAGTGCCTTTTTCTGCTTCTCAATAACTATGTTTATTGTTTGTTGGAAATTTTGATAGTAATTTTTGCATTCTTTTTTTACTCCCTAAAGCTTGATTTTGACGGCTGTGATGTTGAGAGGAAGGTTTCCTGGGATATGAGTCGGTCCTTTTTCTTGTTTGAAGATGAACGAAATTGCTTTAACAAGGCTCTTATTGGACAGGTATAATCGTGATTCTTTCTCTTTCAGGTGTAAAATAATATCCATATGTGAAATATTTACTGTATGTACTCAATCTCTTTACAAATGAACTTATATTTTCATAATTTAGTCATTGGTCTGAATATATCAATAGAGAGGTGGGGTGTGTTTATACTAGAAACTAACATCTGCGAACAATCTCTACCTTGTACCTGGAGTTATATGTTTATGTAAATTAGAAAAACTATTCCATTTTCCAATCTTACCAGTATTTCATTTGACTCTGTTCTCTTTATTATTTGTTTGAGTCTTATTTGACTGGGTGGGATTCCTTACCTCCCATAGTGGGCAGGGAGGTACTTACTGCGTCTTCTATCCCCCTTTATCTATTTTCCAACACGCTTTCTGTCTTTGTCTTGAAATGAGATTACTTGGTTTTGTCCAGGCCCTGGCCGGATATCTTGGCTGAGAGGGAAACAGTCAAATGTATAGTTAGAGTTTTGGGAGATGATATTTTTTTCCTTGTAAATCATCTCTCTGTTTTGTATGTTATTTTTTTTATTTTTAACTTATGATTTGTTCACATTTGAGTGTATTCCTCCTAGTGGGGTCCTGTGCTGATGTCTGGTTGAGATTTTTAGGTGATCTCAAACTAAGTACACTGATGGTGTGCTCTTGGAATCTAAATCTGTTCCCACATTTGAACTGATTCCTCTTTGTTTTACATTTTCTTCTAGCCCTTTTAATTGTACATAAAGAATGTCTTTACTATCCAATTTTCTTCCTTTTTACTGGAGCAGATATGACCTAAATGTGTTGCAAGCGCCGTAAAACCATTAAAATAAAAAACAAAACAGTCTTATTTGAAAGAAATTAATTTATTCAATTTAGAAAGAAATCAATTAATTCAATTTAGTGATTTTACTTTTATTGAAATTCCATGAATTTTAAGTTTTATTAAAAGTCCTTTGTAATCTACTATGTCCAACACTTAAACTAGAGAAATATTGAAGTATTGAATTAATGTTGCCTTTGGTGTGTAAACAATTTCTAAAATCTTTAATTTATTGAAGATGGTAATGAAAAGTTTGAAATGATCTGTGTTGCTGCTGGCTTGTTACCTCTTGTGAAGTATTTTGCACCTTTGAACACAGTTATTATCTCTATTAATAGACTCTAATATGGGGAAAAAAAAAGCTTAATTCTTGTTTGATCCACACCATAAAAACCAAAAGAAAAATTTGAAAACTACAGGACTTTTATTCATGGAGCGAG